>NW_009915822.1:31426-48344 GCF_000696875.1 Nestor notabilis | reverse complement strand
AAGAGTGTGCACATGTGCGTGCCTTGAGCATGCATGTGTCCCTATGTGTGTGTGTAAGGGATGGTGTTAAGAGCTGATCAAAATGCTGTTATCATGATGGGATTATACTGTCTAGCAGATTGGCTGTAGGTCTTCAAGTTGTCCATGCTCCTTCCTCCACCACTGACAGTGATTTCTGTGAGCAGTCTAGGAAAAGGCACATTTCCTCTGAAGTTTTCTCTGATAAAATTGCTGGTCACTTTTTTGTCTCACCTGGAAGATCCATTAGACAATCTGCAAAGCACCTTGAAGATGCCAGGTATTATCCACATGGTGAAGTTTATTACTGATCCCTAGCATAAGTCTATTTTTTTCTCTTTTTAATTACAAGAGGAAAAGTCAAATTAGCTTTTCTGCTCTGATGCTTCATCTTTCTTCCTAAATTTTAGGAGTTAAAACAAGATATTTCCAGCTTTCGTTTTGAAGTCCTGGGTTTGTTGAAAGGAAGCAAGCTGACTAATTTGCAGACTGCAAAGATGAACAAAGACACTTCCTCTCTGTCAGAAAATGAAGAAAATAGTGAGAGTGAAGAAAACAAGAAAGGAAAGAAAAAGAACTTCAGCCTTTTTGACATAACAACCATGATTCACCCAAGATCAGCCACTATTGCCTCTGAAGCACATAATGTAAGCAATGGCTCAGCAATGATGGTGTCAGAGTCCACTAAGGAGAAACAAAAGCGTGTGAATTTTGTTACAGACATAAAAAATTTTGGGTTATTTCACAGACGATCAAAACCAAACTCTGTGGAGCAGAGTACAAATAAAATATACACTGTTTCTGAAGAAGTTTCCCGTCAACAGGCAGAAGAACAATGTGAGAAAACTGATGAACTAGAAGAGGGAGAACTGACCATGAACTGTGAATTAAACATCCAAAGCCCTGACAAAAAATGCGTGTTAGCTGAGTCACAAAATAATGGTGACTCTTTGGATTCACAGGAAGAGGGAAGTATTTGTGCTTCAGAAACAGAGAATGTGGAGTTACAGAACTCAGAACCAGCCACACCACAGGATCAGCTGGACAAGGAGTTGGACATTAACATTGACTGTGATGAGAAACAGGAAACAATTGATCAGGGTGATTATGTGATAACAAGGTTGTGATGCTTACAAGAGGAAGCATTTACAAATATATATATTTTGCATAGTGCTTTGGCGGGGGGGGGTATGTTCTAAGAGTTATATTAGCAAATGCAGAATTACACTTTATAGTACTCAACTGTGGCACATGATCTTGTAACATAGTAGTCAAAAGAAAGATAATATGGGAACCTTCTGTTTTGTAGCCTGCTTTAGCTTTCACGATTTGTTTTACATTTTTTAATAAATGGAAGCATCTTGTATTCTTGTACTGTTGCAATAACCCACAGAAACTTTTTAGCTATCTTTTTCAATTACAACAAATGCAATTTCTCTCATATGATAGTTGACTCCTATGATAAATATTTTTCTATGCAAATAAAAAGTAGCTTAAGAGACTTGTAAGCCTTTATTTAACTTTGTAGGTTCTTAAAAGATTCTGGGCACCATAATAATCATAAGCTACTCCTGTCAGCATAAATCATGTCAAGCTATTAGAATCATTTATTTAAATTGCTATAAACTTAATTTGTTTCAAAAGCTATACAGAATCAAAGGATAAAGTATATTCTTTTATTTATTGAAGGAATATGAAAACCTGTAAATTATGAAAGACCAGTCTACTTGATTATTTAATTACAGCTTTTCCCCCTCAGCAAAAGGATTATCACCATCCTGATACCATTGTTAGAAGCATCTGCAAGATTTGAAGACTGTCAAAGAAAGTGTTTCTTATAGGAAAAGAAATAACTGTGGCTTGCTAAAAACTGATGACGGATTACTCCCTGGAAGTCTGTAATCACATTAGTTACTGCTTCTTCAATCATTTATTTTTCCAAACATGGACAACCTACGCATTTTGCCTTCAACCTATGCTTTTGACTTCACAATACACTCGTATTTGCTAAGAGGAAGATACTTCAGGAATAAACAAACATACAATTATCCCCTGAGTACTTGGAAAAATGCGGCAATTTGTTGAGAAGTTTTTAAAGGCAAGCCTTAAGAGAGTTTCTTTCACAACTTCAGAGTTTTGGGGGAACATGATTGGAGGTTTTGATAAAAAATTCTTAGACATTTAAATGTATAAAGAAAACCTAATAGTATTTTTCATAACTGATGAGTGACTTATTGTCTTAGTCTAAACCAGTATTTTTAAAATTAAACAGTCTGTTTCTTTTTAACCAGTGACTGGTGTCCTACATTATTAAAAAAGTAATTTTACAGCTGACCTAAGAATAACCAACTTTTTACTATCAGCACCATCCTTCTTCTCCCTTGGAAACATCGAAATATATCACATCAGTGTGGTCATTTCATTCTTAACTTGCCTAGCCCTGCCATGATAGATTTTGCAGTTTATATAAGTCTGTATTAAGGAACCTCCAGATGCATAGAGTACGCTTACATTGCAGATGAAAACCATCACAAATAACTGCCACCTTGTAGGACCTGACAGCCATACCATTGTGGATCTAAACTGTCATGGTACTGAACTGAGTTTTGAAATTCCACATAAATCCCTCTCATTTCTATACTTTTAGGTGAGTTCTCTAGCCCTACTTTATACATGTAGTATTGTGAACTCACATATTGAAAGCTTCCTTCCTGTACATCTATCTATCTGTGCCATGGCACCTAGGAGTGAATTAGTTGAACCAAAATGGCAAGTATGAGCAGCAGTTGGAAAACAGTTTGTATAGCTTTTCAACAATACATTCAAACTACATTTGATTGCTAAGATATGGTTGATTTCCATCTTGGCCTCTTGACTTCTCTGTGGACCCCTTCCCCCCCTCCTTCATGTCTCTCTCCTTGTCCATCTTTAGATTGTGAGCTCCATGGGGCAAGGCCTGTAGCTTTTCTGTTTGGAAAGCACCTGAATTATTGCAAGCATAAAAAGAAATAAATAATAATGGTGGAAAAACTTCATATCATTTTTACTAGGTCAGCTCTTTTAGAGAGTTCTTTTCTCTACTGTAAAATTTGTGTTAGAAATGGCATAAAGCAAACGTGTCATATGTTTTCATGAAGTTCTTTATATCCTAGGTAACAGTCCTTCTCCACGATCAATTTCATATTCTCATTCTTCATCATGGTTTGTAACACCTTAGAGTTCTAAGCTTAGCACCCTTTTACTAGCCAAATTCAAAACAAACAGTCCTTGCTCTAAAGCACTTTCAATGCATTTCAGCCATGTGGTTTCATTCCAGAAAATACGTGCCTGAGCAGGGTATTTATAATGCCTTTTATAAGTGCCATTATCAGAACAAGTTAACTACCACAGGCCTAAGAGCTCAGCATGTTATTCTGCCATTATAAGAGTCTGTTTGTCCTGTGCATGAAGTTCCCAACAGGGTGAAAACACAGAACAATTTAGCTGAAACATTAGCCATGCCATCACATCATGTTCTCACTGGGCTGGGAGTCGGTCTAAGCCTAAGAGTAGATGCAAGACAGAACACCAAAGACAGTGCAGGTGGGCAAGATGCTTAGGCATAAGGCCATGACATTGTATTGCACAGCAATAGGTGATCAGTCTTTTGCTTTCTTTTTTCTTTCTTTATAACTGAATGTTGAAGTAAAGGTTTATTAAATAAAGCGTACTTCAACATTTGACCAATTTTTATGTCATTCTTAAGCATCAAAGCCTGACACCAGTAAGAACCTAATCCTGTTCCGTTTAAATTTAATGGCAAATAGGCACCTCATTTTGTGAAAACAGATAACAGCTCAAAATATGTCCAAATTTAAAATGGTGGTGGACTTTTATTGCTTTGCAGACAGCCAAAAAAACACCCCTTCTCATTGTATGCCTCCAAGAGGATGTCTGTACCAAGAAAGATTTAGAAGTGCACAAGGTTTGTAACGCCACAGCAGAGGCATTATTAAGCTTTGCAAAGGTGAGGATACTTTCTCCTCAAGAGAAATAAAAGGTTCAAACCTACCCATCCCTGTCTGCAGCCTCCATTAGCATCAGGATAGGAGGAACACAAAAATCCCAAGGATATAAATTTCTATTAAAAACAGTCTTTTGAAGCAGAACTTAAAATCAATAAATGTTTCAAGGAGTTAGAAAATTGTCTAAATAAAAAGTTGTTTCTAAATACAAAGGTGTTTAATCCCAATATTCTGTTGTTCAGGATTTTTAGAAAACATTTTTTTAAGTTATACATTTTTATTTTTTTTTTTTTTTCTTGTAAGGACAAAGCCTGACTGCACTTTGCATTTTCATCAGCTCCTGGAGAAACAGAGATATTATAGACAGCACAGCAGGACTTTTCTACCCGGGCATAGATGTGCAGGAGCAAGTCTGAATTCTTTCAACCCACTCCTCCCATGCACAGCAGGTCTGGGTCAAAACAGACTGGGTAGTGGGTATCTTGATTCAAGGTTGGTTTGACTTCCACTCTCTCCAGGCTACACGTATATTCAATCAGAGGTCAGTGACACAAGGACTGCATGCTATACTTTCAAAACAAAATTGCAACAGCTGCTTCTGACTCTGCCCTCAATGGCACTGCAGAGGTGAGAGCCATGCATCAGACAGTTCAGACTGCTGGGCTCCAGCTGTGAGCCAGCTGTGGGCCACTGCACTATCTATATGTGGTACAGTATCACCAGAGAACAAGCTGGGTAGATGCCTCTAAGGGGGAACGATCTTGTTTTCTTGGTCCGCAGATTGAGACCATTGCATTTTGACTGGTGTGGGCCAAATATCTCACACATGCTGTTTGTATGAGGCACTTGGCACACAGCACTGTTTTATTTCTTTTTTGATAGGTCAGGATTTAGTGAAAAATTCTATGACTTTCCCAATCTGGGTTTTCCTGTGAATAAGTAGTGTCTAGTTCCAGGAGAATGTATATTTTCATCATACTTATAACTGTTGAAACCTGTAAAAGGTGAGGATATTTCTGGTACTTAGGCACCCAAAAGTTCTTCAACAGAATGTTTGAAACAAGAATGTCTGAAACAAGAATGTCTTCCTTAACAGCATTCTTGGACTGATCTTCCAGAGGAGAATTTTTGCCTAGCTTCCTCAGGAATAAAGTGCAGACAAAAAAGACACAGAATTGATTATAAGTCCATCTCAAAGCCCACTGTACATGTATTGCAGGCTACAACATCCCATTTCCTCTCTAAACTTCAGACGGATATTTAATCAGATTCTGGGTAGTAGCATGAAAGAGAAAAGAAGCAGATCATGCTTAACGATTTTGGTGAGGCAATAAGCTTTTAATACAGTTCAAAATGTTTGGTATCAATTTTTCTTCTGGGAATATAGATGTTCAAGTTGGACAACAACATAATCCATCTTCATTTTAAAGTCTCTTAAGAGATACCAACAGCTTTAGTGAGTAGAGCAACCTCATAAAAACAATAGTACTTGTAATGGTAATGGTAATTGCAGTAGTAGTAGTAGCAGCAATAATAGTAGTAGTAAATATAAGTGTAAACATAGTAATTCTATGCATTTACCCCTGGGATGTGAAATTCTTTAGTTTTAATCCCTGCTCTAAAATTTGCCCTTTTCCCATGTCGAACAACTATTCGACAACATCAGTAAGGTGTCGTTGGGGACAGCTGTCCTTCAACGTAAGAGCTCTAATCTCTAGACTACAACTCTTACTTATCTCTGTTTCAACAATTTGCCTAGCCAAAGCTTTAGTTATGGACCCTACATTCACTGCAGAAGGACCAGAGAGATCCTTTGAGACAGTTTATGGTTACATAAACAGTTTATGGTTTTGGTTATATTACAAAATAACTTGCTGTGGTTAAGGATGAATTTGAACCCTCCAGATATGAAAAAAAATTGAATCCATCGAACTACATCAAATCAAGTTCATTAACCAGTGATTTAGTACTTGAAAATTTTCCTTATTTGTACTCATGCAAAAGAATGGAGCAGAGATCTCCTTGTTAACATTCAACCAAAAATAACTTGCAGCCTTCAATCTTCATGAACACAGGACTGTAAGATAACTCAGTCATACAATATATTTTGATTTTATCACAAGTCCCTCCATCATATAATTCTCCTCGTAAATAAATCAAATCCTGTGCTGTTATTAAATATAGTTATGAAATATATATACATATGAAACTTTGCAACCATTTATATCCATAGCCTTTGGGTAGTCACTGTCTTTTAAATTTATAGCTTTTCACTGTACTCTTCCCCCTTCAGCCTTGGGTTTCTTTGGGTGTAGTCTAAATCAATTATGCTATTTTCGTTTTATCTAAAACTTTCTGCTCTCTTTAGTTGACTGCCATAGTTAGAGTCAATTGCTTTGCAGTATTAAATGTTGCACTGTTCAGTACTGCTGTCTTTTCAGTCTGGCCTTTAGTTCTTTGTAATCCAACACCCTTCTACTGTAAAACTAAATTGGTACATTCAGAGGCCAATGCATGTTTCCATTTCAAACACTGTCCTTAGCATCAGATTATCTTTGACAGAGATCCTCGCCTCCCTTGTACATTTTAAAGGGAGTTTAAATAGCTATCTATGACTAGAAACCTAGCTTTCCAACAGCTGATAGATGAAATGAATACCAGTTCCACATTGTGTTTCTTCAGTGTCTTTCCTCTCTCTTCTTTGACAATGCAGTTGATTATGACCTTGTTGAGAATGCAGTCTTTTTAAGGAAACATACTCTTGTATTTTAAGAGTTGGCTTGCAATAAAGATAGAGGAAGTATTCAAGATGTAAAATAGGAGCTTCTAAAGACTGAGCCTCTAAAGACACTAAGACACTAATGCTTTCTAATTACTTACTACTACTAATAATGCTTTCTAGTCTGGAAATTAGCAATAGAACCTCAGACATACATACAGAACTCATGGGAAACTTCCACTGCATGGAATCAAGAGTTAATTCATAAAAGCTTGCATACTTTTTATCCAATGGAACTGAAGAAGCAAGAATAACCCCATCTATATTTGTTTCATATGCTCAACTTTTTTAAAAACCCAAGGCATTCACAATAAAATTATCCCATGAATTTAAACAGGCAATAAAAGACCACAACACGTGTTTCAATTTACCTGGTTAATGAAAAGACTTTTTAGTCCTGCAGTACAGATTGAAATACTGTATCCCAAACCTCCAGTCCTAATTAAAAAAAAAAAAAAAGCAACCAAACCTAAAAAAAACCAAAAAAACACCAAAACCAAACCAAAAAAACCAACCAACCAAAAAAAAACCCCACAAAAACCAAAACACAACGAAACCCACAACAAAACCACAAGCAAACAAACCCCAAGTAAACATGCACAGATTTTTCAGACTTCAGATATTCACAGGGTTTCTTAATATAATTAACACCCTAAGAACATCTGAAGGCATTGAACTAACCTTTAATAAATTTAATGGACAGCATAGACTGCTCCTTAAATGTGGTCAAGTGAGAATAGTACCTGTAAAATGACTCATTCTGGTTAATGACTAATGTTTTTAGTATACGAAATGCAATTTACAAGAGGGGAGAACATGTATCACTATTTTCTGGGAGTGTCAACTCTTTCTTAAAATAAATACAGCAAGTATTCATACACATTCAGAGAAACTCATGAAGTCCTACACAGATGATTCTTTCTGCAATAGTTTTCATTCTATTTTCTTCTTCTCATCTTCCTTACCTGATGATATTTTTTACAGAGAATGCGTTGCTTCCCCAACAAATATAGAAGTCTCATACTTTTCCACTGCATGTATCTACAAGTAGCTAGTAAGACCCATTAATGCAGTATTTTATGTTGCATCATCTTGAGTATAACCTGGGACCTTGTGCCCGTAGGATTACAGGAGAGTTTACTAATGAATACTAGAAATACTTCTGTTTTGATGAATTACATATTGTACTAAGAGATACCACTGAGCCATATCACAAACATGAATCCAGCTACCAAAACACGGAAATAATCTTTCTCCATGACTAATTAACCAAATCCAGTTCTAAACCAAGAAAAAGAAGTAAGCAGAAAAGATGAAAATTGAAAGAGATAAATACTTTGTAAATTAAATTAGACTCAGTGTAATGTTTATTAGTATCCTTAGTTCCCTTCACTTTTATTGTAATTAAAATTAAAGGGGCTTTTTTCAGCATCAATTTTTTAAATTATATGGTTTCTTCCTTGATTTGGTTTGCAAGACACCCAGTCTTTTTATTTAATAATTAATAAGAATTTGATTAACTGAAAGATTGTAAATCACAAAATCATTAAAGGAGACCTGATCTGCAGATTGGTTCTACTGTTTTTATTTTTACAGGATTGTAACTTCCCAAGATACAAAACTCACTGACCATTTCCCAAATGTATTTACAGTCCTTGAATTATGTAGTTCTGAACTGAAATCAGAGTCACATGGAAAAATCGACAGTATTTCAGCCTCAGACTAATGTGCTCCGCTCATTTTAAGAGTCGACAGTACTGATTGCTTTCAGGAGAGAGGCCCATTGGGTATGATTTCTAATCATTTAACAGTCATGTCTAAAGAAAAATAGCAATAACACAAAAAATAGAAATGCACAATATATATTGGAGAAATACAGAGAATAATCTATGTTTCAGTATTTAAGCAACAGACTTCTGTCTAAAACAGCCCAAACCAAAACATCGGTCCAAACATTCAGACTTTTAGAAAGTTACACTCAACCCCAAATCTGCCCCAGATTTCCCCAGAGAAATAAATACTGAAAAAGTTTATTCATTAAGAACCATGTATGGTGGGGAGAGAGCAACTCATTTTGGGAGCTACTTCTTTGTTTGTTTGCTTGTTTTCTATTTCTGCTGTACAGGAGTAACCTCTGAATTCTGAAATATTCCCACACACTCACACCCTAAAGCTGATGAAGAGAGAACCAGATGTATGATACTGAGCCAAAAATTTATCCAGCATGGTCAGGATAAGTAAGTGATGAAAGACCAAGTGAAAACAATTGTAAACCTGAAACTAGCTATTAGTAAAGCAAAATAAAAAAGTTTTTATAAGAAACTAGGAAGAACACAATTTCCCTGGGAGATCAATTTTCCATATAAAGACAGTATTAAAGTCTCATCTGAAGTAATTGCATTAGTCAACTTCTGAAATGTCACCTGGGGTTTGCTTCTGATCTTCTGTGACAGTCATTAGTGTCAAAGCATAACAACATTGACTTATGTTATCACCTGACTGTCAAAGTGATTCTTCAAACTAGAAGCAACATTTCAGGCTTTATTTTTTTTTACTCTCCTCTCTAGCCTTTTATTTTCTTAGTTCAAAAAACAGAGAAAGAATAAAATTGGAAGAAAGACTTTATTTAGTTTACATCCTTACACTTCACACAAGAATAACTATGGCATTAAAGAGAGATGCATCCCAGAGATAGATTCACTGCGGAGCAAGATGGAATAACTCTTCTTTCTACATTTTCTTAAGATAGTAGATCTGCTGAAAACTTTACAAGTAAAATACAACAGTGTTACTACGTATTATTGCTGCATCTACATGCCGAGACTGCTGCCAATTGGAAATATTTATACCTGCAGCTGCTGCAGTTTGATGCAACGTTGAGCTGCATGGTATGAATAGGAGGGCTATACGTCAGTTCCCATGCCATCTCTATGGGAATAGCCATAGTGAACAGAATTTATGAGGACAAAACAGCATGCTAAGTCATGTCCTCAGCACCTGCTTCAGGTTCTTTGAAATCAATTTAATCAGTTAAAGACACATATGAACAATATACATACCTCTGTGTCCACTTTGGTTCTTTCTTTTCCAGGCTTCTCTCTGGTATTCTAAATTCTCTTCCCTTCTGTTTCTGTCTGTATTTACCACTGACTCTCTATCCTTCTAAATTCAGTCCTTCAGTATCTCTTCTTCTATTCTTTTCTTTGTTTTCACATCTCCTAGTCTTTTTGTGTACTTCCTTTCCCTCCTCTGTTCTCACTGTTCACTTAGTCAAGTCATTCAATCACACATGATCTCTAAACTAGTATATCCACCTCTCTTAAATGACAAAAAATGCAGTCTTTCAACTTAATTCTTCATTGCACATGTTATGTGACCCAAAGCATTTTTTTTTAAAATCATTTGTCAGCATTAAGCATGAGGCAGAACATGAAAGAACACTTTTTTGTGTTGGGGTTCGTCATACTACATGACCTTTTTTCAGCTGACTTTAGATCATGATACATTAAACAAACACTAGAAATATTGAAGAATACTCTAAAACTTTAAGCTGACAGTGAAGAAAACCATATCCAGCTGAAACTGCAGCTGGTATTTACCTCCAGTACAGTTTGGTTAAGACATTTAGCCTACTCACACCTACTCACATAATAGGAACATCTGTTTTTTAATGGTGATAAGCAATAAGTTTTAGGATTATATTTCATCATTCTAATTTCCAGCTTGGGGCCTATTTTGTGTTTTACACCTTCCTGTATGAGATTCCTCCCTGACTGACCTTTGTTTCTTTTTTAAGCTTTTTAAATACACATTATTTTTTAAAAAAAATAATAGAAACAACCCATTCCTAGAAATGTTCTATTCTTCCACTTGCTGGGAATATTTCATATTTTACCAGTGCATTTTCTGCTCTTAATGATGTTTTGTTTGCTAATCGTGACCTTGTGATCTTTGTATTTTTCCAGTAAATGACTCAGACATATTTAGGATGTGCTTTTGATTTGGCATCAGGGCAGTGCATGAGCATATATTTTTAATATCCAAGCATGCTTCCTAATGCCTAGACCATCTCTTTTCACAGAGGTTCTTGAAATGATCACAACAGAACGGAAGCTAAGATTTGCTTTATTGCACCATGACTATGCACTATGAAGGTAGATACTTTGTTGTCTATATGTTTAGCATCCTTACAGTTTTTGAGGATTAGAAAGAAAAACTCTGAGTATCAGGTCATTTCAGCTCCTGCAGAAAACTGAAGAGTCAAAGAGGAAGGAAGTGTTTCCCTGTCTTAGACTTCTAGGTGAGAAGAGGACTGGTCCTCATTCCAAAATATTGCTAGACCTATTTTAAAGGGCACTCAGCTGAGAAGAACAGGTTCTTTCTGAGGTGCACAGCTGCAAAAAGATTGTCCGTATCTCAAGGATCTTAGGTGACTTGGAGCTTCCCACTCTCAGGTGAAATATATACTATAAAAGAAACCTAGATGTCCCAAATCCCAGCTAAGCACCATAAATAATTTCTCCGATTCTTCTTCTTAAAAAAAATATTATAAAGTCTAACAATTCTAATAAGAGAACGTAAGAAAGATCCTTATTAGTATAAAAAGTCTGGTGGATTTGGCATTAGGCCTGGCTACAACACACTGTCTCTCATGGGACTTTATCACAGTATCATCAACAGCAAGTAGCTAGGTCTTCCCACACACTTCTGGATTTTTCTCATCATTAAGTTATTCTGGTATGAAAGGCTAAGCATAACCCAGACCTAGCTGGGAAAATGCTTGGCTTGCCAAGAACTTGTGTCCCTCTGGCATCATGGGCTTGAAGCTGCACCTTAGCCCAGGCTGCAAAGGGTCCTTTATTTGTAAAGAATGGCAGCCACCAAGCAGCTGCTACGACTTCATCAGCAGCTCCTCCTCCATGAACTTGAGCCCACAAGAATTTCTGGAATTGTCCCAGACCCACCTGCTAGGTCCCTGGGAACACAAATATATCAGACGCTGAGCATTCATTTGAATCCCTTAGCAAAAAATCTAAGACATGGCTTAAAATCATTTCTCCCTCATCCTTGTTTCTGTCTTGAACAAATTAAGGGGATTGACATTTAATATTCTGTGAGATAGAAGGAACTCATGTTTGCAGCATTATATTATTGGTTTGACCTTGCCTTTGAAAAAAAACAAATCTGGGAAGAGATTTTGGCTACTAGTTATTGCTGCATTCAGTAGCTTTATAGGTCTGAGACCAACACACTTGGAAATCTAAGTCCTATTTCCAAATCAGTCTTGGGACACAAACAGAAAAATTAGTTTGACTTTCCATACTTGGAATAGTTTGGAATAATTTAAGCAGCAAAACATGACTTCTCTTTATTAAAAAAAAAATAATATGGTAATAACTTGTAAATTCTGCTTTTACTGGGTTCTATTTATTTCAGAGAAATCTGTTAATTCAGAAAATGTTTGGCATTTTTTTTTCTGCTCTTGAAAGGAACTTACTCTTACCAAGAGTAAACAATCCTTAATCTACAAACACCACTGTGCTTAGCTTTCACAGGCAAGCATTCCCACTAAAATAGAAACTCTATGGAACTATGCATAGTATGTTTCTTAACCGAAAGGGTGATCAGGCATTGGAACAGGCTGCCCAGGGAAGTGGTGGAATCACCATCCCTGGAAGTGTTCAAAAAATGTGTAGATGAGGCCCTCAGTGACATGGTTTAGTGGTGGACTTGGCAGTCCCTGGGGAACAGTTGGACTTGAGGATCTTAAAGGTCTTTTCCAATCTAGTTGATTCTGTGATTCAGTGATACTATGATTCTGTGATTCTATAACACACATGCAGATTTCCCTTGCAAAAATGACTGGCCTTCTTTTGTTTTCATATTGCTGTGTTGATGCTAATCAGTCAGCGAAGCAACAGAAGTCTCTGTACAATACTGCAGGGTTCTACCAGCTTCTCAGCTGATAGAGTTGAAAAATACTGGGATCTTCAGGAAAACAGAAGTACATTATTATTATTTTCTCATTTCAAAAGAGCAACAAGACTTAGCCTTGTGTAATCAAACACGGAACACCTTAAATCTCAAAAATACTTTGCTTTATGAAACTTAAAGGGAATATTTTCCCTCAAAAATTGCCCTGACTTTTGATAGAAAGATGCAGGCTTCAGCTCTAACACTCAGAGGCTGTCATGGATTTGTGCTAAATAGTTTATTGTGAAGTTTCTGAGTTTTTATCTTTAGTTCAAATTGCTGCCCAAGCCTCCAAGGAAAGCCAAGAACATCAAATATAGTTAATCTTTAAAAAAAGGCTCCAGAAATTTCTGAAAACTGTACTATTTGTACTTTCTGACTAAAAGGACTTAATTCTACCTTTATAATGGAATTCACCTCAATATACTAGGTCTTACATCTCCAGGGATATATAGGAGTCTAGAATAATGGTTGGTTGGTGTTCTTTTTTGTTTGCGTTGCATTGCACAGAATTCTGCTCCTACTTTTAGGTAGGTAAAACTCGATTTGCCTGTATTCCTGCAACAGCCATGCCACCTTCAAAAAAATAGGAGGAAAGTCAACAGGAATATTTGGCTACACGGACAAGAACAGAAGAGTGGTTTAACTGGCCTGTCAAACTGGCTTTATGGTGTATTTCTGCCCCTATAGTTCAGTGGCACGGTTAACTTACCATATGTAAATATGCAGTGAGGAAGTAAACTGTTCAAATTCCCAGTGTTTTAAAATATTATTTTATTTAGCAGCCGTGGTAGAGTTCCACAATGTTTACAGGTCCTTAATATCAAGTATTTAAGATCACTGAGTATGGAAACTTTGCTTTGTTATAAAAGCCTCATTCACATTGATATTCCACATGAAAAAAAAATCGTGAAAGAGTAAAATTTTTTTATTAGTATTTATGTATTTATTTTCACTCTCAGCATTTCCAGGTACTGGCATCAAACAAATCCCAGTTCCATGGGACAAGATCCTACTCTGTCTTCAGATCATAGAGTGTAATTTGTATTCCTTCTTACATGATCAGCATTAAGTTATAGGTAAAAATGGACACTGACTTCCATTCTGAATCTTATTTTCATCATTTGTTTTTTTCTTTGTTAGGGACAGATTTGTAAGGGTTTAAGGACTTAGGTACCAAGATGCTTTGAGAAAATTCCACTTCTGTGTCCTGTTGTTCTAAATACTTTGGGTCACAGGAGACTACTTTCTGTTGTCTTTCAGTCAAGGCTATACACTTGAAACCACAAAAATTATGGAGATTTACCTAATCCATATTCCTGAGCAACTCAAAGAGATAGTGGAATTCTAGGTGTTACAACTGGAATTAAAATAAGCATTTAGTGCAATAAGAGCAATACCCTTGTGTATTGCTCCTGCCTGACCTAGACGAATGCATTTTTCCCAGGTCCTGTGTCCTGTCTGCCAGTTTCATATGTATTCATAGGATATTGGGATGTAAGACAGCTCAGGTGGCATTAGGTCACTATATCAAACACCTGAATTGCTCCTTGGTGTTTAGCCATCATATTTGTTTGTCTGCACCCTCATGCTGAGCTCCATCTTGCTCTGCCCCAGGCCTTACAGGTAGGAGGCCCAGGGCAACTGGGGTGGAACAGGACAGTGAGGACCTGTGATGTGACCACAGCCCCACGCTGTGTCACCGAACAGATGGGAGTGACAGCAGGCTCTTTGTGTTGGCTGTTTTCCTCATGGGCCTGAGTGGTGGGGTTTATCTATCCCACTGCATTTAACAAGGCTGAAAAGCAACGGTCCTTTTCCCCCAGCAGCTGGGGGCTGAGACTTCTATCAGCTCTGGATCTTGCCAGTGATGCGGCAGCAGAATTTTGGTGTCCCAGTGGATAGAATGCTGGTGGCTGTGTCACAGCGAATGGAATGTTGGTGGCAGCTGTGTCACAGTGGATAGAACGTTGGTGGTGGTGAGGGGTTGGTAGCCAGAACACCAGGATGGATATATAAAGGCCTGGGTGGTGACAAGGGCCAGACCAGCCTGAGAGCAAGAAGATGGGTGAGCCAGGGCTGAATCGAGAGGGCAGGAGGAAGGCAGGGAGAGAAGGGCTGGGCTGCTGGACCCTGGCAGGAAGGCAGTGGAGATGGTGGCTCCTCCTGCTTTGACTTCCAGGACCAGAATTCAGCGCCTTCCTGACCTGAGCCACAAACACATTCACCACCTTATGCAAGGACACAAAGTTAAGTCAGGGAGTCTGGAAGAAACATGGGCGGGGATTGTGCATGGTGAGCAAGAGTGGCTACTCTACAGTAACCTTGACTTTTAAAGGCACAGACACAGAATGGAACAGGATCAGACCACTGCGAGCTCTGGTCCTCAGCCACTCAGGCTGAAAGATTCCCTACCTTCAATACAGACATACAAAATTAAGTCACAGGGTCTGGCAGAGTCCTGGGCAGTGGTTGCGCACAGTGAACAAGGGTGACTAGTCTGCAGTTATCTTGCCATTTACAGCCACAGGCACGAAATGGGACAGGATCAGGCCATGGTGCACTCTGGTCCTCAGGCAGAGAGATTTGCTACCTTCGATAAGGACAAAGACACAATGATATGTCACAGGGTCTAGCTGAGCCCTGGACAGTAGCTGCACATGGTAATCAAGTATTGCTGCTGTATAGTTTGTTCTCCTGCCCTTCGCAGACGCAGGCTCAGACAAGGGAAGGGACCAGACTATGGTGCTCTCCTGACCTCAGCCGACACAGCCAGAGAATGGCTTCCTTCTACAAAGGACACAAAGTTAAGTTGCGGCATCTGGCAGAGCCCTCTGCAGGGGTTGCAAATGGTGAACAAGGGTGGCTGCTCTGCAGTTGTCTTGCTTGTTGCAGGTGTAGGTGCGGATCGGGAGGGGATCAGACACGGGACACTCTGGTCTTCAACCATACAGAGAGATTCTCAACCTCAAGCGTGAAGAAGGGTGGCTGCTGTGCAGTTTGTTCTCCTGCCTTTTGCAGACACAGGCATGGATCTGGAAGGGATCAGACCACGGGACACTCTGGTCCTCAGCCACTCACGAAGAGAGTTTCTTTACCTCTTGTAAGGACCCAGGCACAAAGTTAAGTCATGGAATCTGGCAGAGGCCTGGGCAATGGTTGTGCTTGGTGAACAAGGGTGGCTGATGCGTATTTTGTTCTCCTGCCTTTTGCAGACGCAGGTGCAGACAAGTGAAAGGACCTGACCATGGGGCACTCCTGGTGTCAGCCCACCCAGCCAGACATTGGCATCCTTGTAAAAAGAATCAGAACACTGTGCACTCTGGTCCTCAGCCACTCAGGAAGACAGTTTCCCTAACTTCCGTAAGGACACCGACACAAAGTTAAGTCACAGAGGCTGGTGGAGCCCTAGGAAGGCGGTGCACATAGTGAAGAAGGGTGACTGCTCAGCAGTTTTCTTGCCTGTTGCAGGCAGAGGCATGGAATGCGAAAGAGATCAGACCATGGTGCGTTCTGGAAACTCAGCCACTCAAGAAGAGAGTTTTGCTGGCTTCGGTAAAGACAAAACCACAAAGTTATGTTAACAAAAGGTGACTTCTGTGTAGTTTTTTCTCCTGCCTTTTGGATACCTTGTCCCAGACAAGGAAAAAGACCTGACCATAGTGCACTTCTGTCCTCAGCCACCCAGCCAGAGACTGGCTTCCTTCTACAAAGGACGCTGACATAAAATTGAATCACAGAGTCTAGCAGAGTGTCATGGTTTAAGCCCACCAGCTACTAAGGAGATGCTACAGCTGAACCCAGGACACAGAGCACTTTGCAGGGTGCGCACATGGAGAACAAGGGTGGCTTTTCTGCAGTTACCTTTCTTTTTGCAGCCACAGACATGGAACAGGACTGGATCAGACCATGGTGAGGTCTGGTCCTCAGCCACTCAGGCAGAGAAATTCACTACCTTTTCTAAGGTCACAGATACAAATTTAAGTCACAGAGTCTGGCAGAACGCTGGACATGGGTTGCCCATGTGAATGAGGGTGGCTGCTGCCTTTGCATCCTTCCTATTTTTGTATCCTTCCTATTTTTGTATCCTTCCTATTGCAGTCACCAGCCCTGACAATAATGGACCAGAGCATGGGGCATTCCT
>NW_009915822.1:0-31375 GCF_000696875.1 Nestor notabilis | reverse complement strand
CATTCCTGTCATCAAACACACAGACGGAGAGACTGGATAATCAGCTTATTTTCATGATGTTGAGAAGAATGAGTGTATTTACAGTGATATCACACTTTTGAAAACTACTTGAACTACACAGACCCCAACAAGGACAGGACCAGACCATGGCACGGTCACTCCCTTCTCTCCCCAGCCTTTCAGCCAGATATTCCTGGAGCTTTCAACCAAGCCATTGATCTAAGGACAAGGAAGCGCAGCCCTTGCTAGCCTGCATCACGCCGTGTTTCCACAGGCAGCTGCAGCCTCCCCCCAGCCATAGGCAAGGGGATCTCTGCGCCACTCACCCTCTCTGTGTGAAACTGACCTGAAATAAAATTTTCTGATTCAAGAATCATGGCTGATTCTTCTGTTTTGTGTGGTCTTTGGGGGAAAATCTCCTGGGACTTTTCCATATTATCATACAAGTACAGAATGTTTTAGGTTGGAAGGGACCTTCTAGTCCAACACCCCTGCCATGGGCAGGGACACATACCACTAGACCAGCTTGCTCAAAACCCCATCCAACCTGGCCTTGAACACTGCCAGGGAAGGGGCAGCTACAGCTTCTCTGGGCAACATGAGCCAGAGTTCTGTGCGTTGGAAATATCAAAGTTGGAATGACCTGTACTGCTTTGTGTTGCAGACACATAGATACAATATCTCAGCTTATATCAATACTATTTTTTATATATTTCCTTCTTCTCTCTTTATACTTTCAGCTTACAGGAAAATTGTCTGGTACACCAGCACTGGGACAATGTTAAGGATGACTCTAGATTTGAGCTCAGCATCTACCTCTTCTTATGTATAAGAAAATCAAGTTGGTGAAATTTCCCAGTCAGGCTCCTCGTCATTTTCTGGGGACATTTTCCCCTCTCTTCTTATCACTTATTTAGTTTTGTGTAAGAGATTGAAGAGGAAACTACACTAAACTATACACACCAAATAATCACCCTTGCATATTTCAACTGTATTTATTTCCCACTGTGAGTAAAGACATGAGACCTGTAACTGGGAAATACCAGGGCTTACCACAGACATCCTACTGTTAAAACAGGGAGAAGAACAAGAAAACATTATTTCCATAACAGTCATTACATCTCATAAGTATGGAAAAAAATTATATTTGGGAAAAGGATTTCAGAGAATTTTTATAGCATTTTTTTAGATTATCAGTTTGCACGTGTGACAGTGGTAAGGAAAAAAAAAAGTCTGTAGTGTTTCTGAATGATATAAGTAAAATGCTGTTCTCTGTTCATCAGGCACTGTCTGAACTATTACAAGTTTCTGAGGCAACCATGCCCTAGAAAGCCCTAGAAAGGTGAGATCCTAGTTTAAACATATACTGTTTAAAACTATTGAGTTGAGAAGGAAGACAGATTTAGATGACTTCATAGGATTATTTTGTTTTATACATAACATGGACTTTGAATTGAGTGTTTACCACTTTATCTGCAGCTTTTTAACATGGGCATATTAATTTACCATGTAATTGTAATTCATAACACACACTGATGTGACTATTTCCCTTATTGCTCAGCCCGTACATTTCCTGTTAGCTTACTTAAATTGTTTAAAACTAACCGGGTTACTAAATCTAGTGAACAAAATTTTGGTGGTAGATTGCATGCAAGCAGTTTCTTTTAAAGTTCATTCACATCTACGAGATATGTTAGTGAGTCTACTTTAAATAGTTAATTGGAAAAAAAAAGAATTCTTTTAAGTTTGCAGGCTTTGTTTTTGTTTTTTAAAGTGTTGTGGTTTAACCCAGCTGGCAACTAAACACCATGCAGCCACTCGCTCACTCTCACTCTGTGGGCTTGGGGAGAAAATCAGAAGGGTAGAAGTGAGGAAACTCATGGGTTGAGGTAAAGGCAGTTTAATAGGTGAAGCAGAATCCGCATGTGCAAGCAAAGCAAAACAAAACATGGAATTCATTTACTACTTCCCATCAGGTGTTCAGCCATCTCCAGGACAGCAGAGCTCCCTGGGTAACATATAACTGTTACTTGGGAAGACAAACACCATTACTCCAAATGTTCCCCACTTCCTTCTTCTTCCCCCAGCTTTATATGCTGATCATGATGCCATATGGTCTGGAATATCCCTTGGGTCACTTGTGGTCAGCTGTCCCAGCCATGTCTCCTTCTTGTGCATCCCCAGCCTACTTGCTGGTGGGGTGGTGTGAGAAGTAGAAAATGGCTTGGCTGTGTGATGAGCATTGCTCAGTGATAAGGAAATCATCGCTGAATTATCAACACTATTCCAGCACAAATTGGAAACATAGCCCATACTAGCTACTATGGATAAACTGAACTCTATCCCAGCCAAAATCAGCTCAAGTGTTCAGATAATTCTAGTACTTATTTATTTGAATGTATTTTAGTTCAGCTTAAGATTCATGCCCAGTCTTTGTGCTTAGAAAGAAATCATGCAGAATTAACGTAGAAATAAACCATGGCAAATGAAACTTGCTTAAAACACACTTTCATTTTGATCAACTATGTATGTAAGAAGCTGGAGTCTGCAATAATGAAAGACTAATTTAGAACACTTGAAATTGGATCATTGTAGGAGCCATTTTCCTAGCAGAAGGTTTATGTTTTATATCCAGACTTCAAAAGGTGTATAATGTGAAGCACCCTTTGCTACATGTCTACAGGGGAATAAAAGGTCCTTTAAAGTTTTATAGCAGTATGGCATTGGGCTTAAAGCTACCAAGCACCAGGAGTAATAGTTGAAAAATGCTTTCATGCAGATGAGTTTTCATGCTCAAATCTCCTTGGTTCTCTTGTCATTTGTTTAATAATAAAATTATTGCTGGACATCTCTGGTTCATCAGTTCACTGAAACACGAAAAATCACATTCTGCTCTACACAAGTCAGCTGAGTCTCTATAGATATTTTTTGAAAAAACTTTTTTTTTTAACAAGCCATATATCTAAAGGGGTGGTGTAAAGAGAACAGATACCCAGTGGTATCTAATGAATAGGCAAGAGGCAGAGAGCAAAACCTTATATACAGGAAATTCCATTTAAACATAAGAAAAAATGTTTCACTGTGAGAGTGATCAACAGGTTTCCCAGAGAGGTTGTGGAGTGTCCATCCCTGGAAAGATCCAAAATCTGACTTGACACAGCCCTGAGCAACCTGCCCTGACTGACTCTGCTCTGAGCAGGGGACTGGATGAGGCAATCTCCAGAGGTCTTCCTGCCTCATTCTGTTCTATCTCTATTTTTCTAAATCTGAAAAGCTTGAAATGTTGTCATGGTTCAAGCACAGCCGGCAACTTGGAACCACGCAGCCGCTTGCTCACTCCCCGCCCTCTTCCTTCCTCCCCCCGCTCCCGGAGGGCTGGGGAGGAGAATCGGAGGAATGTAACTCCCACGGGTTGAGATAACAGCTCTCCAGTAACTAAGGTATAATACAAACCACTACTGCTACCAGTAATAATGATAAGAGGAATAACAAGGGAAAAGGACACAACCGCTCACCACCCGCCGACCGATACCCAGCCCGATCCGAGCAGCGATCTGGGCCTTCCAGGTAACTCCCCCCAGTTTATATACTGGGCATGACGTGCTGTGGTATGGAATACCCCTTTGGCCAGTTTGGGTCAGGTGTCCTGTCTCTGCTTCCTCCTGGCTTCCCCTCCTCCCTGGCACAGCATGAGACTGAGAAAGTCCTTGGTCAGAGTAAACATTACTGAGCAACAACTAAAAACATTGGTGTTATCAGCGTTGTTCCCAGGCGGAAAGTCAAAAACACAGCACTGCTCCAGCTACTAAGAAGGAGGGGAAAAAAAAAAATATGACTGCTATAGCTGAACCCAGGACAAATGTGAACAGTACAGCTGGAAGAACTGCCATATGAGCATACCCTCTCCACTGACAATTTCATGACTTATTTTTCAAATTTGCAGTGCAGTGAGTTCCTGGAAGCCTCCAAGAAGGAAACCTTGAAAAATTGAAGTTTGCTTGTAGTGAGCCCAGGAGTTAAGTTCTCACCTCATTTGTACACCTGAGAGAACTGTATAGGGCCTGGTGATGGAGGCTACTTTATGGCAAATTACACCAGGGGGTAAAGCCTCCAATGTACCACTGAACAAGGTACACAGAACTTACCTTTAAGGTCAGGATAGCTGTATGACCAGTCATAAGCTTCTCCACACACTGAAACCCATCTATGCTTGAGAGGTCTGTATCCAATATGTTCAACTGTCCTGCCCTGAGAACATGTCCTCAATACAGGAGATGGGAGGGGAGGTAGCAAAGCACCTGATTCCTGAGGGATCTTCTTTTCAGTTAACTTGTGCTTTTTCATGTAAGAAGGGTGAGCATAGGACGAATTTTGTGCATTGAGGGAGAAGATACATACAAAGGTTTTAAACTCTATGTATTTCTATCACAGTAGACAATATTTTCCAGATAGTCTGTAATCATTGAAATGGACAATTGTATAGTAACACGTTTGTTAAGTAACTATTATTTACTTTATAAATTTAAATACTCATTTAAAACTCTTGCTATTTATTATGTCAGAGGATGTTTAATCACTTTGGAGAGGACCCCTACCACAGTTAACTATAGCTTTTCTTTGAGTCATTACTCTCATTCCAGCATCTGCAGTCCTTAGAGAAATGTTTACTTCACCAATCAGTAGCTCCATAAGGCTATAATATATAAAACAAATGAAGGAAAACTCTGTTCTGGAACATAACCTTCTTTAGTAGAGCATGTGCCTTTGAAATTTGTTTTTAATGTTTATGTGTGGTCACTTACTTCTAATCTGACCCAACTACAATTTAGCTATAAAGCTGAAGAGCAAAATAAGTTAGTTTATTTTTTAAAAAAATTCTTGCTAAATTTAGGGGCGTTTATCTGAAAATAATTTTGACATACTCAAGTATTTAACCATGAGGCTTCCTTTTTTCCCATTCAGTTCATATAAAACTGGCACTGGACTTAAATATTTTGTAGTGATAAAAGGAACTTCTGTCACTTTTGTTTGGTTTGTGTACTATGTTCATCTTCAGATTTATATCCTCCTTTTCATGACAGTTACAAACACTTATAAACTGCAGCAGTCAGATAAAGGGTAAATGCAAGACATCTGATAGAACTGTTGCATTCAGCTTCTATTTATAATTTTCTGATCCCAGGCCATAGCAGTGGCCCAGACTCAAGGAAGGGCAGCTTTATTAGTTCTCAGTAGTCCCAAAGGGTTAAGCAACATAATGTGAATGCAGCCTTCCACAGACACAGCTTCTCAGCCACAACTTTACTCTGAGGGCAGTAAGAGTAATGGCAGCAGATCAGTCTGGTTGCTGTTCTTTGCAGTCCCTTGATACTTCCTGGAACAGAATTTTTTTCCCTGGAAGAACTGACTTTAAACTCAGACAGTGAGCTCCATTTAGCACCTCCAATTCTATGTCTAGTGCAAGACAAAAATACTGTAGTCACAAAGGAGGTGAACGTGTTTTTGCAACCACATCATTACTTCTTATTGAATAGAACAACTCATTAGGTTTAATTCATATTTTACTATGATGATGGTCAGGCTGTGGTTGAATATTCTGTGAAATTCTGTGGTTGAATTTGTGATATTCTTGAATAGCATGAATATCACAAATAATCTTCCATCTTTTATTTACTATTTTGCTGTCAAACATCATTGCATTTTAGGGGTCATCCAGTTAGAATAGGGGTTATTTACTTAGCCAATATGCTTTCTAAGTTTAGGATTTCTGCATTGTCTTAAGGATTTTCATGACATATTGTTCTGCACTGGAAGGCAGGAGCTGGAGCAAGATTCTCTGTGGTCTGCACATCAACACAAACACACAACATACATCAACCCACACATCCCACTTCTGCAGCAGTATCATCACAGCCCAGGACCAGTGCAAAGTTCCTTATCTCAGCTGTGTTCACAGGATGTGTTCTGACAAATTTACTTTCCATAATCATTCTGTGAAATCTACCCAAATAAATATTTGCTATTTCCAGAAGCTGTTTCTGCAAAGGAACCTTGCCGGCAGAAATAATCCCAGCTGGAACACAAATCTAATGTCTTTAGGTATTCAGGACCTGTACAGATTGGCAAGTGTTAGCCCTCAACTGAATAGGAAAATAATTTAAAAAAAAAAGTTTGAGAAAAAATATGGTCCATAAGTTGATTTATTTGCAGAAATACATGCACATGTTTAATTTTTCATTTCATAAATCATACAGCTCCAGGGTAGCTACTGAAAACACACCTAGTGAGAACCTCTGTATTGAGAAAGTCAAATTAATCAGTATTATGGAGAAAAAAAACCCTCCAGACATCTTGTGATTTAAATCCAAAAAAATCTGCTCTTCAAATACAAATAATTAAAAATAAATACTTTTTGGATGAGGAGAATCAGACTTTTCTTACATTGTAAAATACTATTTTGTGGGACAGGTAATAGTAGAGAAATCTTGGAGATGAGAATTGAACAGTTCACCATGAATAGTCAGGAAAACAAAAGGATGTGCAACACATCCCACCCTTCACCTTGCTAAACAGGTACTGAAGAACTGTTTGAGCAAACAGTCTTCCAACTCCACCCTTCCTCCCAGGCTGTAGGGAGGACACTGGGATCACACACACACCCCTGGCAAAATGTCACCCCTCACCTCCCTAAAATACAAAACCAGGAAGGCAGTGAGGCTTTCGGTGCATCTTCATGACAAACTACACTTCTGGTTCATGCTGGATGTGTTTTAGAAGAAAACAAGGAGGGTACAAAGTTTTGGTGGGTGTGGGGTGGCAGCAGGTTGTTTTGTTCATTTCTGAGCTGTTTGAAACTGGCTGTGACCAGCACAGGGCAGCCCCAGCCTCCTCCAGCACAGCCCACCCTGCAGCCCTGGGGTCAAATGTCCACTGTTGTGCAATGACATTTGCTCGAGATGCTCGCAAACATTCCCTCTGTAGATCAAGAGCCATGTGCTGTATAAGAACTCAATTCTCCAATGTCCTTTTCTCATAAATCTCTCTCCGAAGCCTTAGCTGTGGAGGAGGCAGGGCGAATCTGCAAACAGAAATTAGACATTTCAGGAGCCTTTGTGTTTGATTTTCTGAGAACCAGACCAAAGCCAGGTGCCATTTCTGATGGCACCTTCAGCAAAGAGGGGTTTCATAAACTCTGTGTGAATGTGGCTACCCAGCACACAGGACTTTAGAGGTGGAGTTGTGCCCTCTGTCGCATGTTTCAGGTCTATACTCACTTCAAAAGTCGAGTCTTCAAAGGTTTGGGTTTTTTCTCTATCTTTGACGGTAACACCAGAGCTTTAAGCAAGTCTGGGCAAGGCATCAGCATAAATGTGCAGTTGCTCTGTAATGACACAAAACCCACATGCAGTCACAGTTCTCACTAAATTTTAGCAGTATTTTTTAAAGTCTGGTGTGCACTTTACACACATTTTGGACTGATTATAATTTATTTTGACAGACTTATTCTCACTTATGTGTCTTCCATTTTACTTTACTCTGGAGGTGTTAAGGGCTTCATTAAATTGTGTGCAGGTTTATTTCCTTTCCCCTTTAGCCATCCTTATCCTGACAGAGGGAGCTGTGTGAAATAGGAGGAGGCCTTGAGTGTTTCTAAGCAATGGTGTGATAAAGGGCAAAGCATTCGGAAGCACTGTTAAAAATGACAGAGCAAAGCATGAATTTTTTCACTATTAACCTCTATGCCTATACCATCTGCTAGAAACAAAGATCAATCTTACTATCCCCAGGGCTGCTGTCCTCCTATTTTTTGCTTTTCATCCTGTTTAACTCCAGGTTCTAATTATACATGGGAGGATTATCATATCCAAATTAAGGTCTGTGTGAGCAGTACACAGGAAGAAACTCTAAATTAATTTAAATACAACCTTGTATTTAAAAGGAAACCTTGAAACAGATGATTACTCATGCTAGAGTTATCTAGTATTACTCAAGCTAAAACTGGAGACTGTTATTTGGTAGAAGTAACACAAGACATAATATTGACAAAGAATTGTTCCATAAAGCTTTGATGACATGTTCACATCAAGGACAGTGTGTGTCAAACTGGTCAAGTATAGAAGTCTGATAAAAAGCACTTCCAAGAGCTCTGGGTGCTCAGCTTGGGAGAAATAATGTTTTATGGAAGCGTAGGAATAAAGTACCATTATTCTCTAGTCAACTTTCTATAATACAAATTCTACAGAAAGAACCACCTGAACCAACCAACCCCAGTATGCTTCATGTGTGATGCATATCATAAAAAATTGTATTTTACCTTGGATGAATAGAATTGTGTTCTTTTGTAACTTGCAGTGCACTGCAGAAGTGGCTTAAATTAAGCTTAGTGGCTTAATTTTTACTTTTCCTCTGTGTCTTTCTTCCATTAAAGTAATTTCTTGCAGGGGTTGCATAACTCATGTAAGTGGCAAGAGTCATTCCAGCAGAATTTGATAATTTCTATATCAATTTCTTATGACAAAAAGATGTATGTGATAAATATATCTGACTTCTGAAAACTGACAACTGTAAAACCAGTTGCAGATGGGAGGCCATCAAGCAGAGTAACCAGACATGGCCACATTCTTTTGCCTTCTCTCAGTCCAATGGAAGAATGTCTGCTGTAGCCTTACAATTTAAACAAACAGTATTGTTAACTTAATTTTTAAATAAACAGTCCAGGACTCCTGAGAAGATAAATCATCCCCATTATTTTGAAATAAAAGTGAAACAGGCATTAAATATGCAAGCGTTATTTTCTGCTAATTAAAAATTAAAAATAAATACATAAAAAAAGGTGTTCTGTAGTTTTACAGATCACAGTAATTGTCAGGGTACATTTCGCACTCTATACCTTGCATGCTATCACTATAAAATTCATTGCCTGATATGACAGTTCAAAACAATCTGACTTTTTATTGGTGTGTATAATTGACTTGTTAATTGGCTGCAAAGAGTGGGAGCATAGTACAATTTATTCTTTCTTATTTCCAAAGAGAGTCCAGGATGACAAAAAAAATCGAATTTTCTTCTCTTAGGATTTTTTTTTTTTCTTCCCTTAATGCTAAAGTCTCAGTTTTGGATTTTTTATTACCACACTTTTCAAGCTTTATAGTGTTTCCCATTCATTATCCTCACCATCATTTATTTTATTGTAAAGTTCATCCACCCTAACTTAATTGATTAGAAGTTAAATTACAACTTAGGCTTCTTTTGTACTCAGTGGAAACAATCATAGACTCATAGAACCATTCAGATTGAAAAAGACCTTTAAGATCATCAAGTCCAACTGTAAACACAACACTGCCAAGTCCACCACTAAACCATGTCCCTAAGCACTACATAGAATCATAGAGTCATATAACAATTAGAGTTGGAAAGGACCTTAAGATCTTCTAGTTCCAACCCCCCTGCCATGAGCAGGGACACCACACACTAAACAATGTCACCCAACGCTCTGTCCAGCCTGGCCTTGAACACCGCCAGGGATGGAGCATTCATAATTTCCTTGGGCAACCTATTCCAGTGCCTCACCACCCTCACTGTGAAGAACTTCTTCCTTAGATCTAACCTAAAGTTCCCCTGTTTAAGTTTAAAGCCATTACCCCTTGTCCTACCACTAGAGTCCCTAATGAAGACTCCCTCCCCAGCATCCTTGTAGGCCCCCTTCAGATATTGGAAGGCTGCTATGAGGTCTCCACGCAGTCTTCTCTTTTCCAGGCTGAACAGCCCCAACTTTCTCAGCCTGTTTTCATACGGGAGCTGCTCCAGTCCTCTTGTTATCCTCATGGCCCTCCTCTGGACTTGCTCCAACAGCTCCATGTCTTTTTTATGTTGAGGACACCAGAACTGGACACAATACTCCAAGTGAGGTCTCACAAGAGTAGAGTAGAGGGGCAGGATCACCTCCTTGGACCTGCTGGTCCCACTCCTTTTGATGCAGCCCAGGATACGGTTGTCCTTCTGGGCTGTGAGCGCACACTGAAGCCGGCTCAAGTTATGCTTCTCATCAACCACCGCCCCAAAGTCCTTCTCCACAGGGCGGCTCTGAATGTCTTCTCCGCCCAACCTGTAGCTGTGCCTGGTATTGCCCCAACCCAGGTGTAGGACATCTATGTATCTTTTAAATACCTCCAGGGATGGTGACTCAACCACTTCCCTGGGTAACCTCTGGACTTCCAATGTTTGACAACCCTTTCAGTGAAAAATGTTTTCCTAATTCCTCATCTAAACTTCCCCGGCACAACTTCAGGCTATTTCCTCTTGTCCTATCACTTGTTAGTTGGAAAAAGAGACTGATGCACAACTTGCTACAGGAAAAGAGGTGTGTTATCAGTATTAGTGCATGATCCTTCACAAGCTAAATTAGCACCTCTGGAGAGGCTTATTTCAATATATTAAGTGTCAACCCCCCAGTAGATTTAGGTATCTAACTTTAAATATCAAAAGCTACTTAAGATTAATACCACTTCTTTTTTTTTTTCTCTTCTCTAAAAACTACGGTTATCCTTTTTCCACATCAGATACTGAAGTCATCAAACTTGTCTAAATCTTTGTGCTTACTAAAAAGATATATTTTCTTGTCCTGCACATACTTTTTATCCATACTTTTCACAACAGTCCATCAGTGCAGCTCTAAATAACAATTATTTTATGTCCTTATCTTATCTACTCATCATTACCATCTCTTTGCTAATAATGCTTTTTTTCCATTTGAAATTTTAAATATATTTATGACAGCTAAAACCAGCACACTCAGGTTAGCACCTTTTGCATGCTATTTCAGATGTAATGGCCTTCATAATCCTTGGTTTTTCCTACTCGTGTTTTTTAGAAGAAAACCCCAAGACTATTTTTATTGTACAGTAATTTTTTAACTATCTTGCCCAGTAAGGAATCCAGACTCTTTGTGCCATTATTACTGAAGAGCTATTTGTATCTCTTCAGAGGAAGATTGATCTTCAAAACCAGGCATCTTTCCCTGATGTTGATACACCCACCATGCTAAAATCCAAAACACACAAGTATGAAAAAGTCAAAATCCAGCAGCAGAACAAAACACACACAGAAAGGAACCAAAGTCAATTACTACTGGAAAATATTCATCTTTGCAATCAAAGCTATGAAGTTGCTATCTGTATTATCAGTAATCAGCCAATAGCCATTTTTCTTCACTATCTATGCATATAAAGCAGCTATGATCTTAAGTTACCAGCTGAGTAAATGAAAGAAATGCAGAAGCTCACTGAGTTGAAAATGTCAAAAGGAGTATCAGGCTTTGTAATTGCTCAAGCCAACAAATGATTATCAACTGAAAAATGTGGTCTGCAGAAAGGCAGAATACCTGTATTCTGTGTTACCTGCAGATCCTGAAGGCACTTCCGTTTCATCCAGAGGATGACTGGAAAACGTTGCTTTGATAATTGAATTTTTTACAGTACTTGCTGTGAATTCTTAGGTAATACTTGGTAGGAAACGTGATCCAGTATCAGTTTTCCAGCTGTTTCTGGTAAGATTGGTTTGGGCTGGAATTAAGACATCAACTAGCTTGCTTATAATCCATTGCTGGCACTAATGCATCATTACTAAGAACTATTGATTTCTGTTGAAAGCTAAATTTTTAAGTCTGATAAGTGAATATGGATTGAGATTAAGCAGAAGTCCAGTGATGGAAGATGGAAGAGGTGGGCGAGGTCAGGAAATGCTGAGTCCTCCTGTGGTTCTGCACATGGCTTTCCCAACATGTGTAAAGGCTGACTGATCCCTGAGCAGTGTGCATATGTCCCTATTCCCATGCTCTTCTTCCATGTTTGTCCCACCCAAGGGCCCTGGCATGCTCTCACTGAGGCCCAGGCATCAGCCTCCAGGTGCTCCAGGCAGAAGTCATGAGAAATGCTGGGGGAGGCTATGGATGGTGTCAGAGGCCAGAGTGCCTCCTTATTCACTCCTGTCTGTATGGTGAGATGTTCTCACCTAGGGGCTCTGTTTACCTCACCATCATTGCTAGTCCCAGTTGCTGAAACAAGGGAGCACATGGTACTTGTCACGTCTTCTCTTAAATAAAAGTTGTTCTTATATTTCTCAGGCCTCATCAAGATCATATAGCTCAGTGGAGAATTTTCACCCAAACTGGAGTTAAAAAAAAAAAAAAGAAAAAAGCAGAAATTCAATTTAATGTAAACTTTTCCTAAAGTAGGTATTTCTTTCCTGAAGATCTGTTTCTGCACTGTATACTTCGCTTCCTATAGTATTGTGACAAAATTTTGACCCTATATTGGGACATACTGCATTTCAGAAGCGCTGTTCCAATCTCTGAAAATGAAACTTCAGCCATGCATACTGTTGGATGCTCTAATGCTGAAATATGTCACCTTTTCAAAGGTGTCCTGGGGACAAACTTTTAAAAGAATTTAAAGTCGCATGGAATTCTTCCCATGTGAGAATGCAACTTATAAAATGCTGAATAACTTTTAGAAAATTTGTCATTTGGTAATTTACAGCTCTGGTGTCCATTGAAAGTCAGTAGGGTATGATCATTTCTACTTTTCCCTTATCTGTTCTAACTAGATTCATAACCTTATTTCTATTTGTATTGGTAGCATTTAAGAAGCTGATCCTTTGCACATTGCTAACACTAATCAATAAAAAGTCTGAGTTTTATATGAACTGTAGGTACTGGCTATTTGCTTGGATAGTCTTAGAGTCAGTCACATAATATATAAATTTTCTGATATTAATACTACAGAGCAGTCACTAAAATGAGAATCACAGTCTAGTTATTTAAAGAGGTGGTTGCCATGTATCTAATAGTTTATTAGCTATCATTTCATTAAAATTCAGTATACTCAATGGAGTTAAAATTTGTTTAAAGATCAGCCACATTCATGCCATCTGTAGTATATTCTTTAGCACTATAATGGCATCATCTGGACTGTAAAATATATAAATTTACCCAATCACTCAAGCAATCTTTTATGCATGATTGAAATGGAAAAGTTATCCCTCACACAAGAAATGAATCTCCTTTTGCAATGGTTACCTCCCAAAGAAGATATTTCTGGCAGCCGAGACATATAGCACAGTGTTTGGGCTTATACTTTAGTATTTTATCTGATATGAGAAATTATAAGTCTTTCTTTTTCAGAGCCAGAATAATCAAATGGCAATTCTGTTCCAGTAGTTACATTCCAGTAATTTTTTACATAGATCTTTCCATGAACTTTCAGAAATCTAATTTTTAATTTGTCACATATCTGATCTTCTGTGCATGTGGATGCTTGTTTTGTTCCACAGAGCCTTTACTCCTAAAAGCCAGTATTACAGTCCAATTCCTGTTAATTCAGCTTTTCCGCAGCAAGAGATTGTCTGATACCGAAATACTTGTTTCCCGTGAATGCTGCCTGCTAAGCAAATGAACTGTGTCACTTAATGATGCATTAGTCAGTCTTGGACTTTGCCTATTGCACCTTCCTCTCATAAGGATGCTGTTTGAAACCAGTGTAACTGCCAACCCACAGCAATGACCTGTGTCATGTAATTGTAACCTTTAGTGTTCTAAAGCACCACAAAATAGGCAGGAATCACACAAAGCCATGGGTAAGGTCCCAGTAACATGAAAAGTGACCACTAGAGTGATTTACACTTGGTCCTTCACAATACATTCATGCATTAAGTAGTACAAGTGAGGATGATTTGAAAAGACAGACCTGTAAGCAAGCAATAAGAATATTCTGTGAAGCTATGGGGTATTCACTGTATGGTATGGGAAAAAATATTCTGTCATTTTGATTAAGTTTGATTCTGAATACAGTAAATCCTTCCCTCCAGTGATTAAGCTAAATAAAGTATTTCAAAAGCCACTGGGTTGCATTGCTATGGTAACCCACTGATCCCTGAAATAATAAATGTGTGCCTGACATTATTAGTAAAGTTTTCATTTTCCCTCCAAAATGCAATAACTGATATACTTAATCTTTTCCTCAATCTTTTCCTCACATCAAGGAGAAAATCAGTTTTCCCTGATTTTCAGCATTAAATCTACTTATTTGTCAAGGTAGATTGTATTCTGCATGATTATGTCTATGCAATTTTGCCTTAGAAGTCATGAACTTTAAACTGAATGAAGTGTCAGTTTAATAATGAAAGATACAGTAGATGTCACCTCCTATGAATAGTTGCATATTCTAGAAGGGACTGAAAATAAAACTCTTGTGCAAATATTGAACTGCATCCAGACACATATAATACAGTGCAAGGTTGACTGTGCATGCTTTGAAAAGTCTAAATGTGTTCATATGACTTTTCTGAACTGAAATCTACATCTGAAACTCTCAGTCATCTGCCAGAGCAACACTCTTTTTCTGTAAATGGGTTTTTCTGGATCTATATGGAATCCAATTAGAGGCAGGAGTTTGATTTCCTTCAAGCAGGTTTATATGATATGTTTTAGAAAGGTGACATTACTCATATTTTCATACATCCTAGATCTTCAGAAGGCAATTTGTGTGTTTTAAGATGTACATGGTGAAGACAGTCTCATGATTTTTGTCAGAAAGGTATTTATGTTTTCACCCACCTCATCACATTGTATAGGAGAACTACAGTCTGGCCACAGCTTGAGACTGGAAATAGATTTTTGATGCCTTTTTCATTGTGCTTATTAACAGGACCTCTTCATCAGGGACTCTAGTGATAGGAAAAGGGGTAATGGGTTCACACTTCAACAGGGGAGATACAGGTTAGATATAAGGAAGAAATTCTTTACTGTGAGAGTGGTGAGGCACTGGAACAAGTTGCCCAAAGAAGCTATGGCTGCCCCATCCCTGGCAGTGTTCAAGGCCAGGTTGGATAGGGCCTTGAGCAACTTGGTCTAGTGGAAGGTATCCCTGCCTGTGGCAGGGGGGTTAGAACTAGATGATCTTAAGGTCCTTCCCAATACTAACCATTCTATGATTCTATGACTATTTATTGAGCTTATTGGGTGAACCTGTAATTTTTAAAAGCATACAACCTAAGTACTTCCATTCCTGGAAGAGGTAATTTGTTTCCTAGAAAAGCATACACATCTTAAGATCAACATTATGGAATTAATGTTTATAAAATGAAACCCTGATTCAGAACCCATACTGTTTTTTTTGTTTTCATAGAATCATAGAATAGTTAGGGTTGGAAAGGACCTTAAGATCATCTAGTTCCAACCCCCCTGCCATGAGCAGGGACACCACATGCTAAACTATGTCACCCAAGGCTCTGTCCAGCCTGGCCTTGAACACCACCAGGGTTGGAGCATTCACAACTTCCTTGGGCAACCTATTCCAGTGCCTCACCACCCTCACTGTGAAGAACTTCTTCCTTAGACCTAACCTAAAGTTCCCCTGTTTAAGTTTAAAGCCATTACCCCTTGTCCTACCACTAGAGTCCCTAATGAAGAGTCCCTCCCCAGCATCCTTGTAGGCCCCCTTCAGATATTGGAAGGCTGCTATGAGGTCTCCACGCAGTCTTCTCTTTTCCAGGCTGAACAGCTCCAACTTTCTCAGCCTGTCTTCATACGGGAGCTGCTCCAGTCCTCTTATCATCCTCATGGCTCTCCTCTGGACTTGCTCCAACAGCTCCATGTCTTTTTTATGTTGAGGACACCAGAACTGTACACAATACTCCAAGTGAGGTCTCACTTTTTGTTTTGTTTTGTTTTATTCTACACTTAAAATACAGTAGCATAACCACATACTGAGAAATATCTACAGTTTGTGCCACATACTATAGCTGGTTTTAGGGAAAGGACACCAGACAATTTTCCTGTCTTCAGAAATTATAGAACCCCAACAGACTAAGTAGGAATGTAAATGGGAAGAATGAAGGCAATGCATCTTGTCATGTCTGAAATAATCTCTCTGAATTTAATTTCAGCTCTGGGCAGTGAACACAAGCATGAATGTCAGAAAAATAGAGTTGTCTGATATTTCAAACTGTGTGGGAATCCAGGATCCAATTCCTCCCTGGTCAATTTGAGCAGAAGCTGTGGATATCCAGTAATTCTTGAAACTCAAGATTTTAATGCATGTTTTATAATCAACCTTGTAAAAAGAATTATATTAATTTTCATTAATTTATTAGATATGTTCTTCATTGAAAAATATTTTAATCAATTTTTAGCATTTATCACTGCCTTATACATGATTAATCTCGCTTTCAGTTTATGCTGTGGCTTCTGAAAGCAAGCCACATTGCTTGTAGTTCAAAAAAAATCTGAACTGGAAGTACTTTTAGATCTTGCTTGCGAACCTGACAGACAATATCTGACAGATAGTTAGTTAACAATAATACTAAATTTATTCTGCTATAGAATGTGCACTTGAAACTTGAGAAAAAAAATAATTTGTGAACCTCCATTTTAATGTCAAAACCATTTCCCTTCCATACATTTCACTTCTTCCAGAATGCCTCTTTTCCCTGTGTTTAACATAATCCACCTTACAAAAGCTGAAAGTATTTGTTTCATTTGGAGCCACTACTAGGTCTCTCTACATTATACTCGCAGTATAGGAATACCAGTTCTTTTAGTCTTATTGATGTAATCAAAGACCTAACTTAAAAGACTTATTTCATCTTAAAGGCTGATTATTCCCATTCTTCTCTTGATTTCTTATGCAAAGCTTTCTCAATGACCACATACCATTCCCTCACATAAATTCCAGTACCTTTCTTACAGTTTTGATTTGTGCCTTAGAAGCTGTATATTCTAGGTTGCAAAGACAGACTGTAATAGGAAGGACTCATGGCAGTCAGGGTTATACAGTCTGTAAATAACAAGATTGGCATTTTACCTTAACTTGACAGTAACCATCAACAAATTCAAAACAGATAAAACAGCTACCATTTTTGCAATATATATCTGGGTACCTCTCCTTAGTGTTTCTGACAATGCAGACCCTGCAAGAAATTGCCTTTTGATTAACTAGAAGTGTGGTAACTTTTACCTGCACTGCAGTAGATTACATTACTTTTGAAATCTGTGAAAGCTTTCCAGCAGAGTAATTAAGCATTTAATTTGTCCATTTAGAAGGTGTGTTACTGACAGTTTGCTGTCATTTCAATCTTAAGCAAAAAAAATATTTGCAAGGAGACATGTTAACTGAAAAAAAAAAAAAAAAAAAGAAAAGGATGGTACTGGCTGACTAATAGGATTTTCTTAGGATTTTCTATTAATTTGTTTGTTTGTTTGTCTGTTTTTTTCCTTTAACACTAAAGAATAGAGACACACAGTGTAGTTCATTATCATACCATCTAATACCAGGACAACCTTGAAATATTATTGGGTGACAGCACAAGCACCCTTGGTGTGGCTTTTGCTGCTTCTTTGGGACTATGTACTACATTCTACTGCTGTCTGAATTGCTTATTAACTCCTATTGATAGGTCCACTCATCTCTTATCTCAGTGTTGCTCTGATGCTTAGCGTGTGCTGTATAAGCACAGAAACCCAGTAATATTGTGAATCTTACCTCAGGCTGCATTATCAGATGATGTGTCGTTTTCTAAGAGAACTGTTTGCCTATGAGAACAGCATCACCTGCTGTTGGATGAGGAATTAACAGTCCCACCTCCTGAGACGTTTGCCTAATGCTTATTTTATTTTTCAGGGTAAATGATCTGAATTTGCAGATCAGGATTAAGGAATTAAACCGTATAACCATATTTTTTTATAAAATATTGCCACATGCACATAAGTGTGTCAGTAAATGTCAGTTCATGTGCTGGGATCTTTTAATTATTTATTTATTAGTAATTATAAATTTAATCATTATTCATTAACATTACAGGATGATTTTTAATAAACAAAACTGTAGTATCTGCCATGATACTTTAAAATTTATCAATCTCTCTTCTCGCATCAGAATATGACTATAAAATCTACTTTCTAAGGGATCTGATTTATTTTACAACTTCTTTTGATTTTCCTAATATTTAGACACCTATAGCTTCCAAGAATATCCAAGGGTGGGTGTTTCTTTATGTATCACAGAGCCGAAGTGTTGATTGGTATCTCCAACTCCGAATCACAAAACTAATAATTTTAATTCTTCCTTTCTCCTTCCCTTCTTTCCCAAATTCAGTTGGCTTAGAGCTGTCATTCTGCTCCATCTAGCAATGCTTTCTGTGATTCAATCACCATATACGTACACATGCTATGTCATGCATTCACTGCAGCATGTCGTGGGGAAGAATAATAGGAAATTGCTAAACATCTTACTTATAACATTGATAAGCTTGTGAATACATAGTAAAGTATAGAATAAAAAAAATCTAAAAACTGTGGAAATATGCGGAGAAAAACCATTTGCAGAGATGTGCAAAATGAAATACAAATTAAAAAAAAAAAAAAAAAGAAAAAAAAGAAAAATTAGATGATGATAGTAAGGATCAGAGTCCTTCGTCTAAGTCCTGCAATAAATGACCAGAGAGAAATTAATCCAGAATTAGTACTGACTTCTTTTGAAGTGTAATATGATCATGTTGAGATTTGCTTTCACTTTTGTATATCTTGTTGGCTGAGAGATTTTTAACAACGGAGGCTAAGTTCAGAAAGGGCAACATAATGATTGGAAGAATTAGGTAACGGGGAAACATTAGAAGATTCTAATTGTATGAATTGACAATGAAAACTCTAATGAGAGTTATGAGAAGAGTCTAAAGCACTTGAGTAAATAAACCCAACAGCAGGAGAATTAATTAGCTCCTGCAGGTGTGGTGTAGTTATGCTTAATAGGATGACCTTAATAAAAGTGAAAATTTAGGCACAATATTAGCAAGAGGCCCTTTGGGTTTAGTCATTAGGTTCGGAAACAGCAGAGGAAAAAGGTGATAACCCAGCTGATCACCAGAAAACATATGGTGGTGTGATCTTATTCAACATAGTATATTTCTAAGCATCTATTTTCTGAAAAACAAGCCACTCAAGAATGGATGCAAAGGATGGGACTCTTCTCATGTGACATTAGGCTGTCTAAACATTAGGAGGCTAGTTCAATCTAGTCACCCAATCTGCTCTGCTGTTAAAGGAGAGAGGCACTTAAAGAACACAAATCATCCTCACCTAAAATCTGAATTGCCTTCTCTCCATCTGGGATAAAAGGGGAGCTGATATGACTAGCTTTGCCATTAAGATGGCTAAATTTAGGGTCTGGAGAAAGAGTCCTATGAGGAATGGCTGAGGGACCTGGCGGGGTTTAGTCTGGAGAAGGCTCAAGGGGGAGACCTTATTGCTCTCTACAGCTACCTGAAAGGAGGTTGTAGTGAGGTGGGGGTTGTTCTCTTCTCCCAGGTAACAAGTGATAGGATAAGAGTTAACAGCCTCAAGTTGCACCAGGGGAGGTTTAGATTGGATATTAGGAAAAATTTCTTCACAGAGATGGTGATCAGGCATTGGAACAGGCTGCCCAGGGCAGTGGTGGAATCACCGTCCCTGGAAGAGTTCAAAAAATGTGTGGATGAGGCACTCAGTGACATGGTTTAGTGGTGGACTGGCAGTCCTGGAGCAACGGTTGGACTTGGTGATCTTAAAGGTCTTTTCCAACCTAGTTGATTCTGTTGTTCTATAATTCTAGTACATGTTGATGGCATTCTTAAAAACAAACTAGTTTTTAAGAAGAGACACTGAAACTTACTCCAGATGCAAATTGCTGATCTAAGTGAAGTTAATGTCAAACCCCCCGATTCCGTGGAATCAAGGACACTTAAGGATTCAACTACAGGATAGAGGGAGCTTTTCTTTTCACCTTAAGAAATTTTTGCTCATTTACTCTTTCCACTTAACATAGGCATACTCACACAACAAAAAGTAAACACATTAAGTAGTTATAAAATAAAGAACAATATGCATAACACATGACACACATTATTAATGATTTGAATAATCTGCAGGTTCAATCTGGAAAGAGAATATTTGAAAAGCCCTTAATTTCCTTCATTCTTATTTGCTAAATTTCTTCACATCATATCTAGAATTAGCCAAAAGTGACTAATAAATAGAAGCTTCTGTTACTTCGATTTGATGTAAAGGCAGTTATTCAACCCCCTAAATAGTTGAATGCAAAGATTCTTGCATCATATATTTAAATGAATCCTCTTGAGGAATAATAAAACAAATTGCTTTATCATACAATAAATTCTTAGTGTAAACAATGCAGCTTTGAGAAAACTACTTTTACAGTATTCTCTCCACTAGAGGTCTCTAGAGAAATGTGAGAAAATTCAGAATAGCTGATACCTTAGACTTTACATTTCATGGAAGATGAAGATCAGCACATGTTCTATTCTTGTTCCATTTCTTTGTATATGTTTCTTCTGCTGTGGATAATAAAAAGTGCTTTTAAGTATTTTGTAATTAGAGTTTCAACATTTATAATTAGAATTTCAACATCACATCCTTTAGAAAGAATAGTATTGCACAAAGTATTTAGCCAAAGGAAGAAAAAACTAAAGTACTTACTTTCTGGGGTAGCCACCATTGCTAAATGAAGAACAATTTAAAATAAATTAAGTAGCAGTAAGCACAAGTGAAAAAAAGTGTTGATTAATCAGAACAATACTTTAGTTGGCAAATTATAAAATGATTCATCTGGTGTGCTGTTCAGCATGCCATTATATCACAGGCAAAACAGAGCCCAGCTTCATTGTTTGTTCTTATATCCAGGTTAAACATAAACTTAAATGAGGAATAGGTTTCATATAGTTGGACTGTTGTATCTTCTTGATTTTCTTCTTTAATATAATTATGTCACCAGTGTTCCTGTAAGGTTTAATGTCGATTATCCTTTAATTTGGTTAATTAATAGGACTTTATATTTGCATATGTCTTCATCACCAGTTTCTGTGCTGCCCTATTACCTCTACCACCATGTCTGGTATTAAGTTTGACATTTAACAATCCTTCAGATCTTTTCTTCTATATCTCTGAAGTGGAAAGGGCAGTTTTGTAACATTAGCACCTAGAAGTTGGAAGCTGAATGGTCTTAGCATCATTGTTTGCTCCCTTTATGTCCAGCTCCTATCATAATCAAAAACCAGTGGAAACAGAGAAGAGCAAGGTATTATTAATAAGAACTACAAGTTCAAGAATTATAGCCTACTGTATGCAGAAAACAAATGGGGTTCTCTGTGATTTGAGGTTAGATCACTAATCAGAAAGCTGAAAAAATATGGAAATAAGCATACTTTTCCTGCTCAGATTGCTCCTTCTTTACCTTGTGGATAGCTCTGGAGAAAAAAGCATCTCAATGCATGTAGAAGCATTAATTTCTATTCATTTTTTGATCCTAGGTAGTAAGTGTGGAACAGGAGCTACGTGCAGCAAATGAGCTATGCTGAGAGTTGAGAGACTCAGGAGGGAGGCACTCCTGAGAATACACATTTCTGCATTCTGGGACTGTTCTGGGACTTTCTGAAGTTTGTCAAGTTGCTTTAACAGAGTATCTTCTAATTTTTTTTCATCTGTAGACTGAGAACTGCAAATGGTAATCAACTGAGGCCAATTAGCAGCTTGAAATGTCATAACTAAACATTTAAAAGGTGATAGTTCTCACTGTTCCTTGCTGTAAAGATCAGAAAGAGATAAAAAGCTCTGAGAGGAATAGAAGGAATGCTACACTGACATTTTCCCAAAAATTGTGATATGTCACAGAGTTGACCCATCACCTCCATCAGCTGATCTGGTAGTGAGGGTTTCAGGCATGGAGTTTTATTGAGCTTACACACAGTGAGTCTAGAGATGCTGGTACTTCCCTGAGCTATCTCGAGTCTCTTGCAGATAGGATGTGTATAGGTCACAGTAGAAAAGAAGTCCACCTAGTGTTTAAACAAACATCCCTCCTCTTTACCTTCAAAACTATGAAGTGCTATTATTATATAAGGCATGACCTTAATCATAAAATGTTTGTATACCTATGCCTAGTTACAATCTTTACCTATGATGAGAGGTAGGAAATAGTCATTGTCTCTGTCTGCTGCTTTTTACCCCATTTGAGTCTGTTCTATAATGAGACGATGGTCCCGGGTGTGTCAGTCCAACACTGCATCAATTTCTATTTATACAGCTGTGGTTCCAGTTAGTCACTCTGGTTTGGAGGAAGAAACTTCAGCAAAGCACTGCCATTAGAACTCACCTTACTTTTATATATATCGGAAATCATCTATGGACTATACCTTGAGATTGTATTCATATGCAAACACTTCTATATAAATGGCAGAATTTTTTCCTTTACATGAAAATTACAAACTCCTGGATTGCAGTCCAAGCACCAACTGTTCCTATAGACTTAAGACGGGGGGCATGAGCCAGTCACTTCACCCTTCTGCCTCGGTTCCCCCATTTATATCTTGGGCTTAGATTTTCCATTTACATCACAAGAGGCTCCCAAGGACTAACTAGTACGTATAGAATGGTACATATTCAAATTTTCAGATACTCAGTGATTTTTATGTGATTACATAAAGCTCTGAATGAAAGTGTTATGTAATGACAACTGTTATTAGAATTAAAATGAATCTCTAAGCTAATGCTGCATTTGATTATATAACTACTTCATAATCAGAATGTGTGTTAATACAGCTTTTTTCCTCAAGACAAAAATGCTATTCCAGGATATTAACAGCAGCATTGTTTGGAACTTTCACTAACTTCACTAGTTAAAGAGCTCATAGCTGATAGCTGTGAGGACATGGAAAGCAAAGCAGTGGAGTTCTTATGGGAACAGACATCTTCCTCTGGGTTTGGACAAAACCACACGTGATGATCATGACTTCCGAATGCTTCAGTGCTATAAATACAAAAATATAAGTCAAAGTCTAAACTTCTCAAGCTTTCTTTGCTGTTGTGTCAGCAGAATAAAATGCTAAGCCTTCTGTAATAAGAAGAAATTAGTCAACCAGGGATTAAAATAATGTTTTGTATGTTAATGTATGGTACTAATTTAGGTTACAGAATCTGGCAGCAAAAGCTGCTGTTCTAAGGAGGGTGGTACAAAGTTTCAGGTTATCATGTGGATCCCTCCCACCACCTTCCAACATGTATATAAACTGTCAGCTCTCCAGACCCTTTGCCAGTTCTCTCTTCCAGACTTGCCAGAAGCAACAGAGGACTAAAGATGAAGATCTTTTTCTTATTCACCTTTTCCACTTTTTTGTTGTCTGCTTTTGAACAAGCAGCTGCTTCTGCTCACTATGACAAGATTTTAACTCATAGTCGAATAAGGGCACGCGACCAAGGGTAAGTAACTGGGGTTTATTTCTATTTTAAAAGAGAGCTTGTTAATATTTACTCTCCCCTTCCTTCTCATATTGTATTAAATGTAATTTGTATTAATGAATTTTTACTACCAATCAAGTAGAACTTTCTCAGTTAATTTTTACAGGAATTGTTCTTAAACAAAAAACTTTCTGGGGAGTTTCAAATGCAGACAGAATATTGTTAAACTTCATAAGATATGGAAAAACCTAAAGTCAACACTTAATGAATAAAATACATGCATTTTAGAATCACGAAAATAAATTACAGTTCACAATTAATGTAATGGGACAGCAGATATATTTAATATATATTTTTAAATGTTTGAATAGAGTTGGCACCTATCCCACAGTATTTGTTCTCCCTATTCCATTCTAATGAAAACCATGGACTCTATTTAAATGCTTTATAACATGACAATATATACTGCTAGCCCTTTGTAAAACTTCTGTTCCCACTAGAGCAATGCAGCAAGCTGCTCAGCAGGATACACAAAGGACAATGCTCCCAAGCTAGGCTGCTCTGACACATGGAAATAACTTGAACAGCTGGTGTCAGGGAGACATGTGTCTAAACATATTTTCCTTCAGTCTTCTTAAGTAAAAAACGTTCTGTGAATAAGAATTTTTGCCATCCTATCTTCCTTTGTTGAATTCCCTCAGCCTGCTAAACTCACTCGCTCACTATAAGCTTTTCAAATAAAAAAATTCACTGGCTTCCCGCTGATGTAAAATATACGTTCTAACTTTTCAGCTGACTTTTTTTTATTAGTGGCAAAATGCCTTTGCTCCATGGAATTTGCCCTTAAGAAATTCCTTTTCTGTACACTACTATGCTAAGGAACAAGTATTCTTCATTTGAAAACTGTGACTCCTTTTATTTACATGCCAATTTACCCTTTGATCCCTAGTAATTCCCAGAATGTTTACTTAGGTGCCTGTGGTACTCCAAATGGTTGGTAATCAAAATAGCTGATTGATTTACAGAAGACAGGGTTTCCTTCTACATAAAGAACAAGGCACTTTTCTTCCCCATCTCCCCATGACCTTCAGCTGCACAGATGTGTACAAGACAAAAACTTTAATGAAAAGAGCCTGATGGTATTCACAACTCCATCCCTGGTGGCTGGTAATTAATTCACTTTGCAGGGGGAAGGGAGTAATGTAAAGCACATTGAGACTTGACTAGGCACAGCTGGTGATCACTACCCATCAGAGACAGAGGGTCAAAGCAGAACAGAGGGGAATATTCTGTCTCTGCTGGGAGGGTGGGCTTGCCAAGGAAAACCAGCTGGGCAGTCCCAGGAGCTTGCACTGTCGTGTCTTGAAAACACACCTGCCCTGGAAGCTGAAGTCAGAATGTTAATTTCTTACTCTTGCTCAACAGAAACAGTATTTGCCACATTTTACACAGAACTTTTCCAAAGATGTACGAAACTTCTTTATAAAATGTTTCTCGCTCCCACCCATAGCCCCAATGTCTGTGCCCTTCAGCAAGTTATGGGAACAAAAAAGAAATACTTCAGCACTTGCAGAAACTGGTACCAGGGAGCCATCTGTGGAAAGAAAGCGTAAGTATGCTGTGTTTAAAACTATTCCCCATTCATTGAAACAATATCACGTATGATACGGAAACTCTCATATTCTCAAAGACCAACTGTTTCATGCAGACACAGGAAGAATTCATTTCATAATTTTACCAGGTTAAAGCTTCTCTTTAGCTGCTTCTAAAACCACCTGGATAACTGATCTAATAATTATTGCCAAAATATCACAAAAGGAGTGAAAAGTCTGGAAATGACAGCATAGTATATAGTCTTTTCTAAGTTTAAGAGGCTTCAGAGAATTAGATTCAGCTAATACTTCTGATTTAAGTATTCATAGCTCTGTTTTAAACACAAATAGATACGGAGTTAAGTGACTTACCCAAAACCACAGAGGGACCTAATAAGCCAGTTGTGACAAGACCTCAGCACTACCCAGCAGAGCCATGTGCTCAGATCACCTCTCTCTACTAAGAAAAAAACCAAATCAAAATATGGTTGTGGATACAGGTTAAATCTGTGTGAGTCTGGCATTCTTTTGGAATCTGTGTGTATTTCAATTATTCTGCCTTCTCAGAATGCAAGTCATTGCCTTCTCTGTGACAAAATGTCAAAGTCACTACTACTTTGTCAGCCATAGAGCAGCTTCAGAGTGTGAACACATACAAAACCCCCAGTCCTGAACTTGGTCTGCCTCATTTGTCTCACTTAGAATTTAAGTAATTTAACAGAGATTGACTTTGTTTATGCAATACACTAAACAAATGTTTTTCTTCTGTACCACATTTTCTCTTGATGTTATGCAATTACTTGGATAAATTTCTCAGAAGTTCTCACAGGAAATAATTTTTATTTTTCCATTATTCTCTTACAGAGTCCAAATAGGTCTGGGGTGACATTTTCAGAAAGGCTTAAGTAAACAGAGGGTCAAGGCTTCAATTGCAACTGTCTTAGACTGTTAGAAGTCTCTTAGTGAAAGCCTATAAAACTCTTCCAATTTACCAAGTAATATTTAAATACAGAATTTGAATAGCAACCGAGAGATTCTATGACATAAGACATAGGGATGTTAAGTTATATTGATATGTGGTGCAAATTATATGTATGAGGAACTTCACTCCATTTAAAGTAAGATTTATATTTAAAACTTTCCTAATGAACATCAGCCACTGTTTTAGATGTTAATGTAATGTGGAATAGAGATTTATTTGTTTCTGTGCCAAAGGCTTTCTTAAGAGTGGTTAATACGGAAGAGAAATACCCAAAGTGTCAGCAACATAAGCCAGTCAAGGATGACTTCCTCTGTAAACAAGCTTTTAAATTGCCTTGAGAATAATTTTGGATCTACAGAAAGGAGAATGTGATCAAGAAGTAACTGATAATTTGCAAGTAGTTAGTCACATTTTTGTTCTCCTGATTGCCAAAGTCATGAGTAAATAAGATCCATATTTTCAAGTCCATTCTTCAAGTTTTTGAAAGTGTTTCTAAAATACAGAAAAAATTATAAATTCGGGGGAAGTTAAGAGATATATTTGGATTTAAACAGTTACATATAGCTTACATTGAATCCAAGTGAGCTTTTACAAACAGAAAGTTTAAGTAAAAAGTGCAACTACAAGTATTTTAAAACTTGTATAAAATTCATCAAATAGTTCTTTCCAGAAAGTCAAAGAATTCTATGTTGACAAAGAATTAGATCCAGACACAATCTGGGCTTGTGCTAGGGAACGAAGCAGCACAAAAAATTCTGCATAGTGTGCATGCATCACTAGCAGTACTATATATGGCTACAGTCCCTCATGCTCTCCAGTGCATCTAAGTATGTGGCACTTTCATTAAAAAAAAAGTATAATTTCCCCCCTTTTTCCTCCCTTTTTCCCCCCTTTTCCTCCTCTTTTCCCCCCTTTTTCCCTTTTTTCCCTTTTTTATCCCCTTTTTCATCTTTTTTCCCCATTTTTTCCATTTTTTCCTTTTTCTTTTTTTTTTTCCTTTTCATTTCTTTTTTTTTTTTTTTCGCCCCAGAGCCAGCTTTATAGTTTGCTTCAATTTTTTTGGCTGGTTCAGCTGTGCTGGCTGAAAAACAGTTATATTCATAATTCTTCTCGAGCACGACCCCTATACTTAATAATGTAAAACTGATTAAGACACCCAAATGATTATTTATGTGAGAAAAATGCCTTCAGTATTGATTTTTGCACTGTAATCTGTAAAATCAGATTAAATCAGATTAAAATCTAATTTAAATTATTGTAAACTGTAAAATCAGACAAGTAAATCAGATAGTAGTCAGGCAAGGCCCACAAATAGGCTTGGATTGTGGTTTCTGTTGGATGTCAGAAGCTTTGCATTTTTTGAGTTTCCTGGAAGATGCTACATGTCATAACCCAGTGTTAGAAAGGATTTATAGGAAAACGACTGAGGGAGAATGCAGTAGAAAGAAGTTTTCTTCCATTTCCTTACTGAGAAAGTGTTTTCAGTGCTTTGACAGCATACCACAAATTAATGGAGCTGACTTGTACTTCTGATACAGTGAGACACTGATTCCAATACACAGTGTTGTCTTTCAAACATTGCCATGGCTTTGAAGTTTTAACTCTAAAGTCTAGACATGAGAATGATACCATGGCACCACCAAAGCCAAGGAAAAGACCTGACATTCATGGGCCAAGCGGTCACCCTAAGCTTTCTGCTATTGTAAACTTTATTGGTTACTAATTACTTAAGGAGGTGGAAGACAGTAACAGCAGTAAGTTACAGTAGATGTAAAGCAAATCATAATGAACATCCTACCCAGACAAGCAATCTGATTATTCTAAATCCCCAGAAGTTTTTCTGGAACATAGCTGACTGTCTGAAATTCTAACTAGTCTCTCCCATTTTTATTTTGGCCTTGATTTTATAAGCAAATCCAGACAGGTTAAAAATAACTTTTCATACAAATTGCAGATTTATATGCATTTGATGATGGTAATAATGATCAATTTCCAGTCAAATTAGACTCCGGGTTCATTTACCTACCTCTACCTTCAATTTTTTCAGGACCCATAGGTTTATAGTTTTTCTCAGAATCTTTCCTCTCCTCCAAATGGCATTATAATACTGACCTTCCTTTTCCTTCAGTGGATATGCTGCAAGTCATCCAAAATACTTCACCTTTTAAGTGAAGTCTGCCATACCACTGACTTCTTTGGCACTACGTATTATTCCACTGCAGACAATTAGGAAGAAGGGTATTTCCTGAAAATGACTTAGACTGAAACTTGGACATTCTAAAAGTCAATATTGGAAAACAACCTACTCTTGTGGTTTTATTCCTAGATAGATGTCATGTCTTCCCATGAGAGAAAAGATGGTGTCAGCACAAATCTGCCACGAAATTCATTACTTTGCTGAGCGTCAGAAGTAAAATGAGTTATGCAGTGATAGATAGCTTCATGTGTCAGGAAAAATTGATGCAATAGGCAGTTGGGACTCATTGAACTAAAGCCAGGTGGTGACTTTGTTCTCTTCGCTGACTAGTATTTAGAGGAATGTAAACTGTAAATAACTTTACAGAGCCTATGTAAGGCCCTAAGCAAGAAGCCTGCTGTGGCCTACCAGAGGAAGTCTGAGTAGTGGGATTGGGCAGATTTGGGCATAAGAGTCTATACAAAACTACACTCATACGAGCATGCACAGGAAAAGGCTAGAGGGGGGAAAGTGTGCGTATGACAGTAACACAAAAGGGATAGGAACCTGTTGGAGCGTGTCCAGAGGAGGGCCATGAAGATGGTCAGAGGGCTGGAGCACCTTTCTATGAAGACAGGCTGAGAGAGTTGGGCTTGTTTAGCCTGGAGCAGCTTCCAATATGTAAAGAGGCCCTACAAGAATTCTGGAAAGTGACTTTTTACAAGGGCATGTAATGACAGGACAAGGGGGAATGGCTTTAAGCTGACAGAGGGGAGATTTAGGTTAGACATTAGGAAGAAATTCTTTACTGTGGTGGTTGTGAGACACTGGCATTGGTTGCCCAGAGAAATTGTGGCTGCCCCATTCCTGGAAGTGTTTAAGGCCATGTTGAACGGGGATTTGAGCAACGTGGTCTAGTGGAAGGTGGCTATGCCCATGGTAGGGGGTTAGAACTTGATGATCTTTAAGGTCCCCTTCAACCCTAACCATTCTATGAGTCTATGATTCTAAGTTCAGTCACAGAACTCAGGGGGGTTTTGTGACTGTAATAGGGCATCTGTTATAACTTAGTCTTAGCTGTCAATGGAAGTTTTATACTCTCTGTATCCAAAACAGAAATGCAGACATTACTAAAGAGGTTACTATAATAAGAATGCTAATGAAAAGTACAATGTCTCTTCTCATGTTAATATCTCCATGTTACAAAATCCTCCTTAACTTGTATATGTGATCTATAAAATGTTAATTTAAGAATGCTTTTATTACACTTTATTTTTTACGCTTCCTGTCCAGTGTTTGAGATTAGATCCAGTTGGGATGCTAAAATCATAGCTGATTAGACCAGAAGTCTTTCCACTGTTTCTCTGCAGTATTTTTATTCCATGCCAGCAAGGAGTAGAAACAGATGAGTCAAAGAGCTGATCTGAATAAACTGAAAACTGGCTCTGGTAGCCAAGAATAACAAAGACTTAAGATAGTGTTGCTCTCCCCCTTTTTCCTTTGGAATACACTCCTTTGGCTGAAATCAGAACAAATTTGCACTGAAAAAAAATCCCCAACAAACAAACAAACAAGCCCACCTCCAAAAAGAAAAAACAAAACCTCCAAAGCCTCAAGAATGCAGCATTGTTTGTTATCTGAGTAACTGCTTTCTTCACTTGGGCACCATCTTATATTGAACTAGTAGGGAGATAGAGATGAGTATAACTTATGGTGTGGGATGGTACTTACCCTGTGTACTGTCACATGAGTGGTACTGAGGAACTGCATCTTGTACTGAGTTTTATCTGGTCTTAACCTTATTGTGACATCCTCTGTACAAAACTCTTTTCTCCCATTACATATTCCTCATTACATTTTGAGCACAGCTGATATATGGACATTCAAATTGTAGTTAACTGTAAAGGAACAGCAACACTGTAAGTAGAAGCTTACAGTAAACCTTAATGACTGAAAAAAAAAATCCTGGGCTGTACATAACAAGTTACATGGTAAAAGAGTCACTGATCTTGTAATGCTTGGCTGAAGAAGCATTTTCTTTCTTAACTATGTTCTTCAGCCAATTTTCTGCCTTTCATTAATTGTGTCATTGTTGGATATGGTAAGAAGAGTAAACTTGCCATGTCTTATTGTATGCCGATAACTGCTTCCTCCTTCCTTTTCCAAAAGCTAATTAAAACTGCAAACTCAATCTTCCATAGCTGCTCATGGGGTGGTGGGGAAAGATTTTCTGTTCCATGGAAGGAAACATGATTTTCTCACGACAAAACAGTTCACACAGTTGGGAGAACACTATGACTCCTATTCTACTACACAGTTTTCTTTAATCGGTTGTTCAAGGGGGTTTATTAGCTTCTGGAAGGGATGCAACAAGAAACAAAAATATACAGTTAATTTCCTTATTAGTTAGAAAACCTGTAGCCTAAATTGTATGCTATTCTTGCATTCCCAAGAAAAAAAAATCAGTGAATTGTTTTAAAGAAAAATATGTATTAAGAAGAACTATACAAATACTTTAAATATACGGCTTCTCAGTTGAAAAGATGCACGTGGAATGACAGACTGTTTTTAAAAAAAAATTCTTTAATCTTTACCAGCTTTTTCACATTGCTGTCAATTACAGAATTATACTCCTCACTTTTAAAACCATGCTTTGTAATGCTATTCTGTCTTCCAGTCTGCTTTCATTTTTTAATCTCTTCAAGGAGTTTGGATGTTGAAGGTCTCAAGGTCAACTTTTCCTTTCAATAAGCTGTTCATTTTAATGTGCTTGTGGTTAATGTTTTGTCAGCTTCAGTTATGAAAAAATGAGACAAATGTACTCAGCTGCCACCAAAATGTCTACAAATGTAAAGCTGGAATGTAGTGGTAAAGACTCGGCAAAATTTTCCAGGAATTAGTATTCAGAACGCTATCACTGCCAACATCAGCCAGACCTATAAAAATATATATATTATGCAAAACTGTGATGCCAATTTTTCTTTGTCATTTACAGTGTACCATGATTTGAAAGTAATATCTGAAGTCTATTGTCTTAAAATTTATGCTTTAAACTTTCATAAGATAGTATAATTTGTCAGCATTCCCTCTCTGAAGCAGCCAAAATCAACACTGTGATAACTTTTGTGAATTTGCACTTTTGTGTAAAGAAAAGAAATTGTCAAGCAGATGTATGGTAGTAGAGTTTTTATTTCAGTCAGCTTAATTAAGAAGACCTTATATCTTACAGGAACATCAATGGTAAATTGAGTGTTACAGTATAGAATTATCATTTAGCTCCAGTTTGCTTTTATATGCAGCTTACACATATTCAAGAATAAAATATTTTGTTTACATAAATATATTGT
>NW_009915821.1:0-470 GCF_000696875.1 Nestor notabilis | reverse complement strand
ATTCAAGCCTCCAGTGATAAACTTCATCTCACGCTTCTTAGATTTTTCAAACATACTTTAATGAACTGTAATAATAGTACTGTGACAGTTTTAATGAAAGTTAGCCTAGAACTTGTAAAACTAGGCCAATTCAAAATTGGGTTTATGTTTTTGCTTTCTCCGTATTTGACATTCGATTTTTGGCCTGCTTTTCTAAGAATTTTTGTTTAAGCAGACAAGCTCAGTGGGAGGCTAAGATAGATAAGGATGTAAAGCAAAGAAGGTGCTCTCACTTATTACTAGCAGATTTTCATGAAAATGTGAAAAACTATTCTAGGATTGTTTTTTTAGAAGACATGCTTACGTGCAGCCTCAATACAATTATTTAACGAAGAAAAAAGTCTCTGTGCCATCTTTCTGTCTGATAGGTTTGTTCCTTTCTCAACAGAAAGCAAATAATGCTCTTTAGTGCTTATAAAATGTGTCTTTGT
>NW_009915820.1:0-274 GCF_000696875.1 Nestor notabilis | reverse complement strand
GGAATCGGGGGATTAACCCGAGCTCAAAAGAATGCTCGATTGGTAGCAATAATGCTTCATACAGAAAAGGGACCAGAGAAAACTATTACCCTCTTCCCATATGTCATGTCAGGAATCCCACCCCTGTTGGGAAGGGATGCCCTAGCCCTACTAAAAGCCAGGGTGACAAATCTACCATGAGGGCCACTGCCGCACACCCACCTCCACCAATTAGACTGACATGGAAATCGTCTGACCCAGTGTGGGTCGAGCAGTGGCCCCTCTCGAAGCCCCC
>NW_009915819.1:0-19290 GCF_000696875.1 Nestor notabilis | reverse complement strand
CCCTAACTATTCTATGATTCTATGATTCTTAAGGCACTTAGGTATATAGTTCCCTTCTCTCCCTAAATAATTTGTCTCACTGCTAAAAGTTACATTCCTGTAAGATTCCTCCCAGAAAAAGAGCCATTTCCCTATTTTTCTGGTAGACCACAGAACAGAGTAGGTAAAAGGAAAAAAAGAAACTTTAATTTAAAATAAACTGTAAAAAGTCTTTTACATCTTTGTCTACAGAGATTTAGTGAATCTCTGTCCCTGCAGACACAGGGACAGAGATTTTTCAGATATTCCAGAATCTTTCTCATGATATATTATTTTAAGTTTGCTATTAATCTCCCAGTTGTTTGGACACACAGGCCAAAGAATTAAGAAAAGAAGGGCAGCAAAAACACAACAAAGCCTGTGTATTACAGTCAAAAGATTAATCTAAGAAATAATATTCCTGCATAAAATGAGGGTTGAGGGTAAGAAATGAGAAATGATAAGGCTACAGTTTCTGTTATCGAGGGTGGTGTCACTATGTATGAATACTTGTTTTGTAGCTTTTTTTTTATATACAGTCCCTATTTTTGATTCTTAGAGTACGGATTTGTCCTTGCTGTGTGTCAGGTGAACACCTACTGTCACAATGAGAATCAGATATGGGTAACAGAGCCTTTGACAGCTGATTGTCAGAAGACTGATGTCTTTCATCAGTAATACGGACTTGAGGCTGTGTCCTTTATTAATCCAATTCTTGTCCATAAGCATATGAAGTACCTTTAATCTTGGGATTTTTATTATTTGTAAATCAGTAATTTTACTTATGGGTTACTATTTTTGAGTCTTGGGTCTAAGTTCAGAAAACAATTTCCATCATAAAATATTAAAAACTTACACTATTCAGAGCTTCAGCAAAGATTAAATGTCATTCAAATTTAACAGGACAGCATTTTTTTCAACCAGCTTACTTGCTTCAATATTTTTAATGTCTTTTTCCCCTGCAAAATACTACAGAAAGAAGCATTACTTCTGTAAAAGAGGCAAATAAAGCACAAAGAGAACCTCAAAAGTGTTTTAGATATTTCACTCCTTTATTCCATTCCTTGGGGTGGAATTTAGCTGAACAAATGTGTAAGTAAGGACACAGTATAGGCATGTACATCTGAACTAAATGCCCTTTCTAATCAATATGGAGAAATAAGCACTTCAGGGAGAGATTTTTCCTGACCTATCTGAGGTGTAAATTTAGACCAGCATGTCTTGCACCTATCATTCCCTACCAACTACAAGAGTGCCCTATACCATGGACATATAATATTTGGCAAGGCAAATTCTGCTTTCCGTTTAACAGGAAAAACACTGGATCTCTGCCCTCTCAAAGTCTGTTTGGATTTGCCTATACCTGGACAACATGCTTTCTAATGAGATTCATTTGAGACTGCATCAGGTCCGCCTGTTCCAGCACAGGATAGCAGCTTGTCCTTTGCAGCTTCATAAACCTGATGTGGCTGGTTAGCAGATTACATGCTCCACTGACCAGCTGCTCTTAGCAAATGAAGCTGTGGAAGAGCAGAGAGAACAAGCCATCCAAATGCATGAAAGGCATTTCCAGCTGCAGAGAACATGCAGAAGACACCAGTTCCCATCATACTGTCTTTCAGTGGGGGACTTGACCAGGTTACAGGAATTTGCACTCCTGGCTGGAAACTGTTCTTATTACTGGGTCAATCCATCCTTTCCAAGTTTTGTAGGCTTGCCACCTCTTTTCTTTCTACCTCTGCTCTTCTGGTTAATCAAAAAATTATTTCAATCTAATGTAATCCACAAATTTTGACATAATATGTGAAACTGATAAACAGTAATCTCAGGGTAAATCTCAAAGGATTAGACTTTAAAATAATCTGTAAGCAACAGAGACTCCTTTTAGGCTATTATTAACTCTGAGGACTTGAAGTAATCTCAGCACAAATCTTACAGGATTAGACCCTAAAGACATTTGTAGACAGTAGAGATTCCTCTTAGACTATTACCATTTCTGACAGGATTTGGATCAGGTGTAGAATATTTTATTTTCAAATTACTGTTTCCTGTCAAATATAAGGTAAGGGATCTTTTATCAAGAACCTCCGTAAAGTTTAGAAACTTGTGACGCACGTCCAACAAAGGCTTGCAACAGTTAAATACTACAAGCCAGCAAATGTAACTTTTTTTTAAGGCTTCTGAGTGCTCTAAGACCTGTATTTGGCAAGTGCAGAAGTTACGTAGTGTGTTAAAACAGTAGATGAATTATACTGAAACTGCGGCCTTACTAGCAGTGTTACAGTTGACCAGTTGAGGAGTTTCAAAGAATACATCTGTCCTACAATGGACTTTGCATTTGAGGGGAAATGCACATTGCAAAGCGACACTGAAGTTTGTAACACAAGGAAAGAAAACAGAACAAAACCCCACGACCTTGTCCAGAACTAAACCCAAAAATATCTGGTGTCCCAGCTTTTGTATGTTCTGTTGCAGACATGGCAGCACTAGAATAATATGAGTAGTTGCATAAGGTACACAGATTGTTCTGTATCTATTTGACTTTCCAGACTCCTTAGAAGCTTCCTGACCCCCAACAAGTCTATGGAAAAGGCAGACCTTTCTGAATCCCTGCTTCCAAAACCCAAAGAAACCCAGAATCTTCTTGTGAAAACCATGTCTTTTCACATTCAAAGCAAGCAAAGCATGAAAAAAATTACCCTGCTGAAAGTCTATCCTTCACCCACCAACCATGACAGCACTAGTGTGCATGTGGGCTCCTGTGCTGCTGCACTCCCCCTCCTCTGCAGAAGTCCAGCAAAGGCCAGAGCAGCTCCAGGCATGCGCTGAGGCTCAGGCTGGGCTGGCAGGCTAGGATGGATGGGGAGCAGAGGGCAGAAAACTTGCACTGACCATGCAACTGAACCTCAGTGAGTTCCAGCTTCCAGCATCTCCCTTATTTTACTTTCCATGATTTTTTTTTTTTTTTGCGACTTTTAATGAGATAGTTATAACTGTCTACACAAGTTCACTTCCTAGAAGAGTTCACAGAATCATAGAATGTTTTGGGTTGGAACGGACCTTAAAATCACCCAGTTCCAAGCCCCCTGCCATGGGCAGGCACCCCTCCCACTAGACCTGGTTGCTCAAAGCCCCATCCAGCCTGGCCTTGAACATTGCCAGGGATGAGGCAGCCACAGCTTCTCTGGGCAACCTGTGCCAGTGCCTCACCACCCTCACAGTAAAGAATTTCTTCCTTACTTTGCTCTTTGTTGGAAAGCAGCTTCACAAAACACATATTTGTCAGTTCCAGTATCAAGGAAAGATTCAAACCCACTATTTTTCCCCAACTTCTTTCATAAATTGCACAAGAAAAGGAAAGGGAATACAGGGTGTCTGGGATAGTATCTATTCTTGCAGGTATTTTTTGGGGAAATTAACATTGAAACTTTCTTTCCTGCCCTGTAATTTACACTGCTACTGCTGGTAATGACTGTAAGAAATATAAGCAGCACTAATGGGTATGGATCACTATTCTCCTAGACTGTAAAAAAAAGAAGCATGGGGAATGATGAGCCTGTAAGAGAGACCAATGCAGCTGCAGATTGGTTCTTACACTATTCAGGTTATTTTCCTTAAATGGCATCATGCCTCACACATTCTGCTGAAGGCTATCCATATCCATTCAAGTTCATGACAGCTATTCTTAGAGATTCTTTCATTTCTAACACCATTACCAAGCCTATTACCGTACTTTTTTAAATGAGACAGTGTCTCTATTATCAGGTTCAGATTTATTTAGCTTAGATTAAAATTATTTGCTATCATTGCCCTATAGTTATTCAAAGGATTAGTGAGAAAATGTCACTGAACAGCTACTTGTCTCCTCATTAACATTCCTGACAAAACCTTCCAGTAGGACTGATTTCAGATGCTGATGGAGCAATACTTAAAAGAAATTGGCTAGTCTGTGAAACAGCTGCTCAGCAATGTCACTATGCATGAATTGGTGATAAGAAGATGATACTATTACAGCTACCCTGGGAGTACAATATATTTTAAGCTGCTTTGAGGTATACAGCGGGGGTCCAAGAATTGGAGCATGATTGCTTGTCTATTCCTAGGAACAGGTTACAGCTGGGCATTACGTGTCTCCATATTTGATTTAGGCCAAAAAAGCCTAAAGCCTTGTGGTAAAAGAAAAATCTGTATCTGCTAGAAATCTTCACCTGTGTGTTTCCTGTCTGCTAGAAAGGCTTTTGTTCCTTTTCCTAGTTTTTGGAAGGGTTTGTGAGTCCCATTGCTGAATCAGGTATTTCTGAACATGAGGACCTACTGTTTCAAAGGAATTTTTCTCATGTCAAGGCTTGCTTTCTTAGGCAAGATTCCCAGGAGATTTTCTGGATCCTCATTCACCCATTAGTTAAATTCTAGATACTGATTTTTTTTAAATGATCACCAGTATGGCAGTGCAATGGCAAATACACGGATACAGGCAATACAGCTGTAAACATCACATATGGCTTAGCCAAGAAATAATTGGCAGCTGGTATTGTGTTGTGCAGTGAGTCATGCTAATTCGCACTGACTGTCTAGAATATGGAGATGGAATGAAAAATATTATTGTCAGACCTTTCACTCTGAGGCATCTTTGAATGTAACATACTCTGAGGAATAAAACACTCAGGAAAAAATGAATCTAGAAGAATGGAATACTTAAGAGTCTCAAGGCAATAACAGACTCTTAGAAATATGGAGGACAAATGAATACAAAATGAGTCAGATTGTATAGGGTTTAGGATGCAAGAACTGATTGACAGTTAAAAGAAAGGCCTCATTTCTGATCATAACTGGTTCCAAAATGCTGACTAATTTCTAAAGTTCTCTGTTATGAATTTAATATTTAGCTTCTCCTGCTTATAGTTATTACAGAAATTAGTTTTTGTACAGATTTGGAAAGTACTGCACTTCACATAAAATTAAATATAAAACCGACAAAGAAATTATGTAGGAACATTGCCAGCAAGCTGAGGGAGGTGAACCTTCCTCTCAGCTCAGAACTGTTAAGGCCATATTTGGAGTGGTGGGTCTAGGTCTGCACTTCCAAGCACAACAGATATATAGACATACCAGTGCAGCAAAGCGCAAAAAGATGATGGAAGGCTTGGACCATCTCTCATTTAAGCAGTGGCTGAGAGGGCTGACACTGTTCCGCCTGGAGAAGAGAATGCTCAAGGAGAGGGAAGTTATCAATGTGTATAAATGTCAGGCGGGGGGGACTAAAGAAGATTGAGCCAGGCTGTTCATAATAGAGGACAGTGACAGGACAAGAAGCCATAGGCACAAATTAAAAGCAAAAGCAAAAACAAAAATAAACAAACAAAACCAAAACCAAACAAACACAAAACCAAAACCCAAAAAACACCCCAAATCAAAAAATCAAAACCAAAACCAAAAAAACCAAAAAAACACAAAAAAACAAAAGAACCCAAAAACCAAAACCAAAAAAACAAACATACACATACACAAAAACAAATGGAGAATTCCATCAAAACACAAGATATCACTTTTTTACTGTGAGAGTGGTTTGTGAGAACTGGCACAAGTTGCCCATAGAGGCTGTGAAGTCTCCATCCATGGAGATACTCAAAATGGGGCTTGAGATTGCACATGGTCCTGGAAGACAGGAAGTAGCTGACTCTGCTTTGAGCTGGGTCTAGCTCAGCTAGGCCATCTCCAGAGTTGCCTTCACATCTCAGCCATACTCTGATTCTGTGATTCTGTATAAGATGTGTATCTCACCAGAGGCTAAAGAGAAAATGTTTAAGTTACAGCAGATTGAGTTACCCTGTAGATTAGACCATGAATAGGAATCTTGGACAAAATCCTGAAATGGAAAACAGACCTTAAATTACCTCTCAAAATGGAAATCATAAAATTATTCCATCTATGCTTAAGTGAATGGTTTTGAGGCAGAAGCAAATAAGAAAAGCAAGACATGAAGGTCAGATCATAATTCAGCAAAGAGTTCACGTACCCCTGGGAACTCTTACATTGTAAAGGTTAGCATCACCCTAAGACATGCCTGGTACAGCAGAAAAAAATGATAGAAATGTCTGCACGAACAAAGAGGTTGGCAGTATCACTAGTTTATATTAATTCCTCACAGGAGTTAATGCTTAGATATGCTGTTCTTGATAAACACAGGTCCTGTACACAAAATATCTTCCATAAAATCATCACAATTGGCTGTATTAATTTTCTTATTTGTGGTGTAGTAGCATCAAATGGCAGAATCATCTATCAGAACTCCCTTGTGCAAAGTACCAATTAAAACAAAAAAGAGATAATTCTTGAAGAGTTGAAACACTGACATTATCTAACAATCCAATATTTGCTTTATACCAGAAAGTGTCACCCTATTTTAAACTACAAAATATCTAGCTGGTTTTGTACTGAGTCAGCTTATTAGGAGAATATATTTTTCCATTAATGTATTTGCCCTTCTAGAAAAACTAAGCAGTTTTTCCATATAAGTGAACAACTTCTGAATAGTTTTCGAATAGCATTGAGATAGTGACAGTATGCACAAACACCCTTTGATAAGATTTCAAATTGCAAATTCCCTTTAAAACATCAATGATAAGCTAGAACAAATCACTATGTCTCTTAATCCAACTTTCTGCAGAGCAGGTCCCTAGGAATCCCAGAATACAGTACTTACAACAGGTCAGTAACTTTCAGCTATGTACTTTCCCATCAGTATTAAGATACAGAACTTCAGGTTACTCAAAAAGCCATAATGTGCTTAAGTTCATTGCAAAATAAAAAGGCCTAAAGTTGCCAAAGAATTAGTGAGGTGCCATCTGAGTTCTGTGGTCAATGAACCCAGTGTTTGCAGTAAACTGCGCTGCTGCTCCTGGTTTCCTTCTGCAAAAAGAGAAAAGACTTTTATGTGCTATGTTTTGAAATGTCTGCTTTGTATGCATGCTCATCTTACAATACTGCGCACAACTTCTGGGTTCTTTTTTAGGTCCTTCAAAGGCAAGTAAAATTTTGAAAATCCACTACATAAGAAGTTCCAACTTCACATCAAAAAGCGAAGCCATCGCAATGCAGAGAACTGCAGAGTCATCCACACCACAGTCCTCCCAAGGACTAAGGACACTTAGGACACCTTCTAAATTATATTAGGATCTGATCTTCTGCTGGGTTCTTTCATCCAGCTCATCCTCATTTTCCATTCCCTCCTTTTACAATTCATCTTCCCTTCTAAGCCATATTGAGACAATCAATATTAGGAAAAAAATAATTAATTGGATAGAGAGAATGATACAGAATACCTTCACTTTTTTCTGCAGGCAACCTCAGAGTTTTGAAGTAAGCGTCCAACTTCAGGGATAACTTTCCACCATTCTCCTACATGTGTGCATATGCCGTGTTACCTGGGGTTAGCCATCTTTACTATACCTGTTTGCAGGCTTTCTGCCTACATGCAAAGCTCTTTGCAATGCTGATTTACACCTTTTAGTGCCAGACCCTTTTGAGTTTATGCATATGCAGAAATGCTCAGGGGGCACTTCCAACACAAACATGGATTTCATATTTAGATAAAACCATGACAGAATATTCTGAAGCTCTTTCACTCTTTGCTAATCTGCTTTTTATGAGAAAAGCTCAATACAGTGTGACTTGTAAATACAGACCCAAACATAAAAGCTGCTTAATTTTCATTATTAAAGACAAGCATTTAGCAAATTGTGACACTGAATCCTTGATCCTACACAGATCTTACAAAGGCCGAGGACCAGAAGAGATTGGAGTACTGATTAGAAACGAAAGAAACCCTCAAACTGTCCTTGTCAATTCTTTCTAGGTATAAAAGATGTGTTCTATACGGCTTAAGTGGTTTGCATGACAATCCCTCTCAAATGCAACTGAGGCCTTAATGTTTGAAAGCCAGAAGCTCTCTAAGAGACTCTGTACACCACAAGAAAATCACACAGAAAAAAACTCCAGCCTTAAGGCTACAAAAAGACAGACTACAAAAAAACCTGCTTTGCAATAACAAAAATCATGGGAGATCATAGTTCATCTTGCAACAATGAACATAATTGCAAACCTAAATTTTGCATTTGAAACTAGGAGACAAAAATTATAAAACACTCTATGCATATCTAATCTCTTTTTCCAACATTAGCCAAGCCTGCAAGCGCTTAACAGCCTGATTCTTGATGTCATTGTAATTAAAGGCAATACTCACAAGGCTGATAAGCAGACCAGCTGTAAGTTAACCCTTATCTTAGCCAAACTAACAACTGCAAATGTGGTATCTAATCGTAAAGAAAAGAACATTGGAATTTATTCTGAATTACTGACTTCTAAGTCCCATAACCTTGAAAATAAGTAAATTATATCCAGCCTACCATCAAACTTCTTGTGCCGGGATACAAAAGTGGTGCGTACAAAGTGACTTGTCTCATCCACTAAGTTTTCAAACTCCAGTTTGCTCTGTTGGCTTAACTTGTCCTCCATTTCTGAGGTGCAACATGTGTATTCCTGAGGGCAGATTCTCAAATGTTCCCCTGGAATGACAAGAAAAAAGATATTAGAAATATCTGGATACAGATAGAAATGTGTTGGTACCAAATACACATGATGTCTCTTCAGTTAAGGAAGGTGGGCTACCCAAAGAACTCTTTAACGTTTGACTTCTTGATTGGGAAAACACTTTGAATCCACAACTTTGCTATAGTTGGGCATTCCACACACAGGAGGGAAGACACACTTTAGAGAGTTGTTTTGATACTTCAGAAGGTAGAAGTGTCTCATGCCAAAACTGATTCCTCACACTGAAGAAGCCTTCCTCATAAACAGACATATACCTAAAAAATTAAAGACAACCACTTCCTTTCTGTTTGTATTCAGAATGCCTGGGCAAATACCTACTGAGATGACCTGTTACAAGTCATCAAAGCTGTCTTGCTGTCAAAAGCTGAAAAAGATAGGTCCCACTTGCCCAAACGTACCTGAGCATTCTCCCCTTCTACCCTTCTTTCCCTTCTGCTTAAGTAAGTGTATTTTGATGACTGTGTTTGGATGCCACATGTTTTCTTAGGCAGCATTTCTTGTCAGACAGAGCAAGTGCTCTGCTGAATAGGAGAAAGCAACGAAGAGTTTAATTAATGCTTATGTTATACGGAAATGCAATGTAAAAGGTAATGAAAGCCTCTTATTTAATTCAATAGATTTATCTCTTGAAGCACTGTGCCAGTTCTTCTGACGATACTGCTTTCTTTGGTACAATCTGCAAGTGGAAACCAATTCTTTAGCTCATGAAATTAAAATGGTCTGTTATTACATAAAATGTGAATTTCCAATTGACACTGTACTATGGGTGTCAGAAACATTTAGCGCAGTTTCTACAAAGGCAGAAAATTCTACCATTCCCTCTTGAGAAATAAAAAGAATGATCTACCTCTATGATTAAAGTTACTTGTAAGGCAATGAAAACATTTAGCTTTCTGTGCACCAAATCCTGATTAAAAATCCCTCTGCAAATCTCTTAAAGGTGAAAATAAAATTATATAAAAAGCCCAAGGGTTAAACAAATACCGGGGACCTCATTCTCATTTATATTGAGACTCTATCACTGCTGAGGCATAAAGAAGATTTAAATGCAATTTATACCTACTTTAAGGCTACTTTTCACCATTCTCACTATGTAGTGAGGAGAATCAGGCCCTAAGATATATGCTTCCCAAGAGTATAATACATTTAGCTGCTGCATCATTTTGAAGATGGCATCAAAAAGAGGTTTCCATATGCTTAGAATAAACATTTTATTGAGTTTGTCCTCACCTTATTCCATTTCAGTTTTGAATGAACTCTTTTAATTTGAAGTTTAGTCATTTCTCAACCCTGACCCATCACTCCATCTTAATTTGTTTTTTCTGCAAGAGTTCATAATACATTAACTATAATGCCATGAGATTTCTTTTAGCATTCTCAAGACTTTTTATAAGCTCACAGCTATACATATTCAGGAAGTCTCATTTCCTTATTACCAGTTACTGTTCAATAGTACTACCTAAAAGTCCCCGTCATGTCCAAAAGCACCATGATATAAAACACTGTATAAATATCGAAAGAGATATCCTATGACCATCAAAATATTGCAAGAATTGTTTCCCATGTCTACTACAACCTCCAACACAATAAATTACTTTCTCTCCATTCTGCAAATCATACATCCAAGGCATAAACAACACATACAGGGACTGGTGAGCCAGCTGCTGTCAAACATAAATGATAGTGGCAAAATAGTGGTTACCTTACTCTATGTCACTGTCACAGTAAACTGAAACTATCCAACAGGTAACATGTGACTGTGGGGGTACCACAATAAGACACAATATGAATTCTTTTAGTAACAGCAGTGTTCTGAATTTTTATTAGATGTGAGAAAGACAAGGAAAGCTGAAAAACTACGTCATTAGAAGCAGTGCTGTGTGCTTGGTTAAACAAACAAACAAACAAACAAAAAAACAACCATAACATCTGTAACCCCCTTCCTCAATAAACCCAGGGGGGTTTCCTCACTGGAAAGCACTGGGTAGACCTCCTATCTGAGTTCCAGCCCTGGTGGTAGTTTTTGCTTTCTGTAATGACAATATGTCCTGCAGTGCTGCTGAAGTCAAGAATTTTTATAAAATTCAGTTTTATGTTCAAATTTTTTTTTTCTGTTCTATCTGGCTCTGTGTGTTTCATAATGGCCAGACTATCAACTGTACTAATGCTAATAATTAAGGCACTGTGCTTAGTAATAGCCACAGGTCTAGATTTTTAAGATGTTACGTTATGCTGAGAATTACGAAAAATTAAAGCATATTGAACCAGTATAGCAGTCATTTCTGCAGCATTATTTATTTTATTTAATCTTGCTTATTTATCTGCAGTCTTACTTTCTCTTTGCTACAAAATCAACTTCCCACCTTGGCTGCTACAAACTCATTCAGATTACTACTGTACTTATTTCTTACACATGTATTTCCATCAAATTTCTTCTTTTTAATTCACTGGAATCTTCATTCATTCTTGAGGCTCTTGACTGATGAAATATGAACCTCACATTTATCAGAAGTGCTCACACCCCCTGCACTACCTCATGGCTTTCCTTTCCTAACAATGTATCTTCCTAAATCATCTACACTAACCAGCCCCATTCATGATGAAAACTTTGCTAAACTATAATTAACTTTTTTAAAACAACATTTCTAGTTTTCTTCTCCTTCCCTGGCATATAGTCCCTGCATTTTGTTAGCAAGAACTAACAATGTAAATATGGTGTTACTTTTCATATGCTGTTTTAAGATTCTTTTCCTCCTCCTCTTTCTTGCTCAGGTCAGATTATAGATAAAGCAAAAGCATTTTCCATTGCTCCATGTCAGTGGAGTGTTTGTAGGCTTAAGAAGTTCAAGTACATTTTGCAAAGTTGAAGTCTTCAGAAATTGTGGCTCATAAGCCCTAGCCTGTTTGTACTGACCATGACTGGCACCAGTCTCCAAAGGTTCACAACTTGGACAAGAATTGGACCCTTGCCTGGGAATGGTGAATTGAAATTCTCAGATGAATAGTAATTTCTGTATGCTCAATCTTTATTTCTTTTTTAAAAGTGGCTATTACCATTTGGTTTGTGCCTTTCTTTTTAACTTTTTTTTTCCCAGAGTGTGCTTTGTTTTGGATTTTTTTTCTTCTTTTGTGCAAATCTGTGATATAACAGACTTCTTGGATTAGAAATAACTTTGCAGACTATATTTGATTGTGCTTCCTCTATTTCCCTGAACAGGACGATCTGCCATTTGCATTTTGTAATATATTGTTCTATTACTCTAAAAGGAGTTAAATACTGATTTGTGTATTTATATACCTTAAGTATTTTGCAAACTGAGAATGTGCTCACAACCAATGGACCAATTCCTACCCTGGGAAACTCCATATGGTCTATGCTCTTATGCTAATTTTAGCAAAGATTTTTATGGCACAAGTGGCATTGGATTTAACTGACTAGTTTTTCCTTGTTGGAAATGGTGTCTCCCCAGATAAGTCTGATAGAATGCAGTTACGGTGCACCAGCATTTTGCCAGACTAAACAAGCACTAAATCAGCAGTTCCCAGTGACCTACCACAACTCTTCTAACCACCATCTCCAGCTGAAGATGCTGACCTACATATCCCTCCTCCTGTGGCTTATGTTATATAAATCACATCAATTGCCTACTACAAATTCAGCTACCAGTATTCAATTACAGTTTTTATTACAGCTGTAATCTCACACCTGCCTTCACATGATCCAAACTGGCAAGTTTTGCAGTTGAATTTTGCAATCCTGTTAGCATGTTACTTTGAAGTGTGATAAAACAATTTATAAAGCACTTATTTTACATTCAGATATATTGCAGTTTGGTGTCTTCATAACATGTTACAAACCTCATAAGAGTCTTTAAAAAATTGCAACTTACAACTCTCGAGCTGAATAAATGCTTCTACTGTGTATCAAAGTGCCAGAATTGATTTGAGCACGGTAACTACTTGCAGAACATACAATCTGAAGGAGCAGTAAACCCTATGGAATATAACATTACCCTTGACAATTTCACTGCCAGATTTCCTGAACACTGGATATAAGCACTGGTTACATTATTAGAACTGGAAGTATGGTCACATAAAATATTTTACATCGGCCAGAATTTTTTAGGGGTCAAGTTGCAAGTTTAACAATTTCAGAAACAATTCTTTCTGAGGCAGTCAATATTTTATAGTTTCTATCCTAACCATGAATTAAAAAAAACGGTATTGTTCTGTTGACAGAATGGTAGGACTAACTGTATGACTGGTGAGAGTACAAACATACAGTCATCGAACTGCTTCATAAATCCAGCAATGAATACATGCTAATAAATTAAAGGGGGAAAATTCAAGGTGTGCTTTCAAACTTGGTCACCCTGTATGCATCAACAGAGCCTAAAAGAAGATAGTTCTGCATTCTTCATCTTGCAGATTAGATTAATGTGATTGGGCATTGTCATTAACTATGCTCTTTAAAATTAGTAATACCTGCTTCAGACCTGCTCATATTCAACCATTTGCAGAGAAGGCAGTGTAATTTATTAACAGTATGAAGTTTAACGAAGTCCTGCACCTGGGACAGAATAACCTAGACTAGGTTCGTACAGCTGGGGAGCAGCCTTGCCAAAACGGACCTTGGCTCCTGGTGAACAACAAGCTGAAAAGGAGTCTGCAGTGCCCCATGGCAGCAGCAAAGGCAAATCAGATACTGACCAGATCCACGGGGGCATTGCAAACAGCAGTAGAGACATGATCATCCCATTTTATTCAGTGCTTATCAGGCTGCACTGATAAGGAGCACAGTGGAGCACTGTGTCCTTTTCTGATCCCCACAATTTAAAGAAGATGCAGACAGACCGAAGAGGGTCCAAAGGAGGGACCATGAAGATTATCAATAGGCTGAAGAACCTGTCCTTTGAGGAAAGACTGAAGGAGTTCAGTCCTTTCTCCTTGGTGAAGAGAAGGTGTGGGGGGACCTTATCACAGTATTCCAGCACTTGAAGGGCAGCTACAAAGAACATTGCAGCTTTCTTTTCACAAGGAGCTATATGGAGAAGACAAGAGGCAACAGGTACAAGTTGCACCAGGAGAGGTTTCATCTTGACTTAAGAAAGAAATTTTTTACAGTGAGAACTACCCATCACTAGAACAACCTCCCCTGGGATGTGGTGGAGTCCCCACTGCTGGAAAGTTTCAAGATGCGATAGGACAGTGTGCTAGATAATCTCATCTAGGTTCCCTTTCCCACAGCTTCTTGGACCAGATGATCTGTCAGGGTGCCTTCCAACCTGGGCTGTTTTATGGTTCTGCAGTTATGCATTTCAGAGCTTCCTACCCCTCAGAATTATAAAGGACTGGAACAGATGGAGTTTTGCTTCTAAATTAACACTTCCCACCTCATTTTCTGCATTTACTTTTATTATTTTAAATTATTTTAAAAATATGAAGACAGTTAAAACAAAAACTCATTCAGATTTAACCTTTGCCCACTGCTTTGAGATTTGGATCTTATTCTGTATTGGCAAAGATGTTTCTGAATACCTGCTTTTTGAAGTTTTCAACTGAAGTGCTCTACTGGCAAAATAAGGAGTGTGAGAGAACTATTCATGACAACGTTATTAATTTTCTATTATCAAAAACTATTCTCCTCCAATACATTTATACCATTCTGTCACTCATATGTAAAGAGAAAACAATGCTATAGAAAAAATTGACTCACAATCATCTTTAACTTAAAAAAACCCCAAACCAGCAGTATCAGGTTTTCTGCATTAACTTATTTAGCAGTTAAAACTAAATTAGAGATATGAGTTACATAATTTCAGCCAATATCCAAATAGAGAAAATTAAAATATCAGTTTGTTGTACAAAACCTGTTCCTTAACCAAAAAGTCCTAAGGCTCCTTCTGACTTTGTAATTATCTTCTCTGTGGGGTATAACAGCCCTGCAAGCACCCTCTGTACAATTGCACCTGACATTCAAGTCACAGAATTGAACTTTCCTACTCAAACTAAAAAGCAACAGATTATGTTTTAAAGTAATTCCATTGTAATATTAGCCTGGTAAGTGATGACAGGAGCAATATTTTCACAGAAAATGTCAGCTGAAGGAAGGAAGGGAAAGCTGACTGTAATATACAGATCATGTAATCAGACACAGCACTCCTAATTTTAATCAATGGAATACTGAACCTGAAAAACTTCTATGTCCGGTGGACTTGAAAAAACCTGTGCAACTACCCCACAAAAGAAAATGACTCATCTGTTTGCCTTGGACCCAAATCATCTTCACCCAGATTCCTTTTGTTCCTTGGGTGCTTTGAGGTCACTTGAAAAATACCTTCCAAACAGACTGATAATTAGTTAAATCTTTTCATTGCAGATTCTACAGGGAACATTCACTTAAAAAAAGTCCTGACCCTGTTGTCCTTGGGAAGCCCTCAGTAATAAGTCACAGAAGCAGAGGCCAAGGCAAACCTGTTTAGACTAGGACTATACACATGCTAAAGAAAGAGCTGAAGTCCCTAGAGTCTTCCTAACTAAGCTACTGGAAGCAGTACCAGTACTCCAACACTCAGGTACATTTTATTTTCCTACCATACAGTCATACAATTAGTTTTTGATAGAACAGTTTGTGAGAAGAATCTTTAGTTACCTCTTGGGGGGTGTATTATTGGCTTTGTGCTCAGTGCCTCGTGAAAAGCAAACGGTAAGGCTGTAATTCAGCACTTACAGTTCCATCATCTTGCTCCCTACATGGCTGCAATCTTCTGATTTCAAAGCATGTTTCCTCCTGAGAACAGCAGCCAACTTCCCCTCCCCCTCAATTGATTTTTGCTGTTTATTATATCCCCTACTATAATAGCAGAAATATCTCATACAGCATTATAGTGTGAAGTAGCATACAAGCAGCACATTGCTTTACCATGATGATAAAACATGGTGCAGTCAGGTTTTGTATTTCAGCTGCTCTCAGAACAAATTTTATTAAGATAACAGGATAAGATTGTATGCATACATGAATTCATAAAGATTTTAATCAACATTCATTACATAAAACTGAAATCTAAAGATGTGCTAGCAGCACATGATGTATCAGACACAGATTTACACCACTGTGTTCATGTATCCAAAGAAATACAATCACAGTAGGACAGATTGGAGTTAGTTCCCTGAGGCTAACTGGGTGTGCTGTACTCCCAAAACAAGTCCTTGACATAGTTACACCATTACTAATACACAGACAGCAAAAGTTAAAGCTGCATGAGCTATGGTCATGCCATTTGATTGTACTGTCAAGTATATTTTTAAGCTATGCAGATGCCTTGCTGATCACTATATTGTCATGTACAAAATCCATGTTTCTAACATATTAAACTAAGCAAGAATTGTTGAAAAGTCTTAAATCACAGTGCTCTTTTCTTATTCGTGTGGCTTCAGTCAGTCCAAGGAAACCTTTTCATGCTGCCATTAAACAGATGAATCTGCATTCCTATTGTCTGATTGAAAATTTCACGCTTTTCTGCAATGACAGTCATAGAAACAATTCACAAAGACAACCACGATGTATGTTATGTTGGTCTTAAATCAAAGGCTGCAATGGGTATGCCAGTGGTAAGATTTTGGTACTTTTGCCATAAGCTCTTTATTGAGATGCTCTTCAGCCTAATCTCTTTCCTAGTCACTTAAGGAAAAGAGGGTACAAAAACGGAAGCTACCACTTATAAAGATCTGAGACTCCTGTTATTGTACTGACTCAAGATCTACCTGTGAAATTTCAGGGCCAGAAATGCTGGCATTTGTCCTTTCATTTGTATTTGGAAACAACCAGTGTAAAGATCAAACTGCCTCCACCAGCTCCTAAGTATTAATCTTACTGTGTCACAAATCATTAGGCAAAAAGCAAAGCACTTTCTCCAAGTCTGTGTGACTTAATAAGGTAAAAAAAACCCCACCACCCTTCTTTTTTTTTCCCCTAGAGAAACATTTTAAGAATATAGCCACAAGTGGAATGCACATAGAAATCAATACACAAGAGTCCAAAACATGCAAAACATAATGTCTTGTTGCCCCCATGCAAGAGTTCTGTGGTTTGTGAAACAAGTTTCATGCAAGTTTGTGTTTCTTTGGTTCAGTTTAACAGGTCCAATTGCTGCTACAGTGTGAGAAAGTCAAAGAATCATAGAATCATAGAATAGTTAGGGTTGGAAAGGACCTTAAGATCATCTAGTTCCAACCCCCCTGCCATGGGCAGGGATACCACACACTAAACTATGTCGCCCAAGGCTCTGTCCAGCCTGGCCTTGAACTCCGCCAGGGTTGGAGCATTCACAGCTTCCTTGGGCAACCTATTCCAGTGCCTCACCACCCTCACTGTGAAGAACTTCTTCCTTAGATCTAATCTAAACTTCCCCTGTTTAAGTTTAAAGCCATTACCCCTTGTCCTACCTCTACAGTCCCTAATGAAGAGTCCCTCCCCAGCATCCCTGTAGGCCCCCTTCAGATATTTGAAGGCTGCTATGAGGTCTCCATGCAGCCTTCTCTTTTCCAGGCTGAACAGCCCCAACTTTCTCAGCCTGTCTTCATAAGGGAGGTGCTACAGTCCTCTTATCATCCTCGTGGCCCTCCTCTGGACTTGCTCCATCAGCTCCATGTCCTTTTTCTGTTGAGGACACCAGAACTGCACACAATACTCCAAGTGAGGTCTCACAAGAGCAGAGTAGAGGGGCAGGATCACCTCCTTTGACCTGCTGGTCATGCTTCTTTTGATACAGCCCAGGATACGGTTGGCTTTCTGGGCTGCAAGTGCACACTGCCTGTTTGTGTCGAGTTTCTCATCAATCACCACTCTCAAGTCCTTCTCCGCAGGGCTGCTCTGAATCTCTTCTCCGCCCAGCCTGTATCTGTGCCTGGGGTTGTGCTGACCCAGGTGTTGGACTGAAGCCAAGGTATTGGAAACAAAACCATGGACAGGACTGTTGGAGTTAAAGGATTCAAGAGGAAAACTACTGACATTGGAAGGTATAAAACCCCATGGAAAAAAAGTGATGAAATGGAGGATGGCAACCCAGCAACATGGAAGATCAGCCCATTCCCAAGCTGACTGATGACTGTATGGCCACCTGGGAATTACTGGGTGTCTTAACATTAATAGCAATCACACTAGTGCTTAGCCTCATAGTCCTATGCTATTTAGTCCTATTACTTATCATTTGTAGTAAGCAGAAAATGATAGCTTTGTTCTCTTGTACATATTCTTCAGTTGCACATATTCTGCAATAACTTGGGCAGCATTGCTGCCAGGGGATAGAGGAAAAGCTTCCCCAGACATTTCTCCTGATGGGACATGCATGAGAAGAGAGCACAGTAAGGGGGTGCCTTTTATCTGCACGCTGCTCATTGCTAGTGGCATCTCCTTCAGGTGAGAGGGCCTCAGAACTAGAGAAGTAAGTATTTAGTTCTTTCCTAAAGGTGCATGAGAGAATGTTCTGTGAATTCCCACAGTAAATCTTACACAATTAAGGAAATCTCACCTTTCTGTGCCCACTCCTAGCAAAATTCACACTGCTGAACTGACCCTCCTTCAGTGGAAGGGCATACCAGCTGACACAGAAGGAAGAAGATTTCCACTAAAAATGTGCCAGTGGAAAATTTTCTTATGTATGATTTTTTTTCTATTTACTATTTTTAGACTGTTTTGATTCACTTACATGACAAATAAAACTTTGCTGAACTGAAAAACCTCATGCATTAAATTATGAATAAAAATATTCCGAATCACAAGGCTTCTAGTTATCAATATGAATCTAAAGCTTCTCTGTGGATATTATCAACTACTGCATGAGACTAGGAATCCTATTATTAATACTATGGATAGGCAAACTTCTGATGAATAAACGGAAATTCTGAAACATTTTTATTAAATGATATTTCCTTAGGAATCTCAGAGTTCAGGAATGCAGACTGTCTTCTCCCAAGTAACAAGTGATTCAAGTGGAAATGACTCAAGTTGTGCCAACGGAGGTTTAGACTGGATATTAGGAAAAAATTCTTCTCCAAAAAGGCCATCAAGCATTGGAACAGGCTGCCCAGGGAAACTGTGGAATCACCATACCTGGAGATTCTTAAAAATGTGTAGATGTGGCACTTAGGGACACGGTTTAGCAGTGGATCTGGCAGTGTTAGGTTAACAGCTGGTCTTGATGGTCTTAAAAGTCCTTTCCAACCTAGATGAATCTATGATTCTAACAATCACTTAGAGTAGGGTCCTTCAGAGGTCAAAGGGCTCTGGACTCAGAGCCTGGCAGAGAAAGCGTAACAGTGACCTAGACTTTATGAGGTCTCCTGGCTTGAAGGATGATACAGGCCAAGCATGTGCTCCACTGCTGATACAAGCTTGGGAATGTAGGCAGTCCTGCAGTCTAACAGAAAGAACTACTTATAATATCATATTTCTTTAAATCAATATTTGCTAATGGAACACTATTTGCATTGAAAACTTTTAGTTCATCTAATTAACAGAAACTATGCTTTCCCACACGACCTCCTTGTCTTTAAATTGGAGAGACACCAATTTGATGGATGGACCACTCAGTGGATAAAGAACTGGCTGGATGGCCACACACAAAAAGCTGTCGTCAACGGCTCAATGTCCACTTGGAGACC
>NW_009915818.1:0-1537 GCF_000696875.1 Nestor notabilis | reverse complement strand
GTGGGCTGATGCCAACCTTACAAAGTTCAACAAGGCCAAACTTAAACAGGGGAAGTTTAGATTAGATATAAGGAAGAAGTTCTTCACAGTGAGGGTGGGGAGGCACTGGAATAGGTTGCCCAAGGAAGTTGTGAATGCTCCAACCCTGGAGGGGTTCAAGGCCAGGCTGGACAGAGCCTTGGGCAACATAGTTTAGTGTGAGGTGTCCCTGCCTATGGCAGGGGGGTTGGAACTAGATGATCTTCAGGTCCTTTCCAACCCAAACCATTCTATGATTCTATGAATAAGCTGTCACTCTCTCAAGTCTTTTACACCCTAGTATCAAACCTTATCTCTTCATCTGTCTAGCAGTCACTTGGGCCTTTTCCACTCTGCAGACCACTGACAGAGCTTTAACTTCCCAATCCATTGCAACAGTTCTTCAACCCCACAGATCCAAATCTTATTCTCTGACAGGAACAGAGAAACACAATTTCTCTACAGGTCAGCAAGACAGAGGGGAAGATAAAGCTCGTCTGTAAACTGTCTTCCCATAGATGAAGTATTTGAGTCAGCTGCCAAAGTTCATCTTTCTGCCTCTTTACACAGAAATCTACATGAGTTATGAGAAAGCTTCCTTCTCCCAGGGAGTCTTCCTCACTGAACTACTCAGCTTTCACGTTATTTGACTAAAGATGTTCAGCTTCTCTCTGCATCACAAGTAAGGGTGGAAAGCTCTTGCTCATGCCCGTGCTTTCCAGGTTCTCTAGCTAGACCCACCACACACTCACGTGTTTTACTTCCTTGGCCATTTGTAATCCTTTGATCTTCTTCCCAAATCTCACAATTAAAGTCCTTGATGCAGTTGTTTGTGAATTCTAGATTGGCCCAGACTTCCAAGGCCTCCTTTGTTTCTGTGACTATGCTGGGCACAGCCGGAAGCTCGCTGCCAAGGTCTCCTGGGCTGTGTGACTCTGGAGGAGTGCTGGGACTAAAACAAGCAGCACTGCCTGTTGTCAGGACTTTCCAGGCCCTCCTCCAGCATGCACCACGGAAAGCTCTCCCTCCACTCTGTGCCCTGGACACTTCTTCAGGCTACACCTGATACATCTCCAAGTCGCCATCCCCCAAGATGCCCTCCCACATGGCAGACAAGCTGGTCAAACAGACTATTGCACCGGGGGATGTTCTCTCAGCCACACACTGCTACTGCAGCTCACTGTCCTTCCACTCTGCTGAGAGCCCATTCAGCGAAGTGGGCAGTTCTCAACTGGATCATGGAAGAAACAGATGGACACGGTCCTCTGGGACAGCTGGCTGTTCGGCCAGGCAGAGACAGCTGCAGCAGGTGAACACCACTCTTCCCTATTAACACCAACTGAGGTGCAGCTGTGGTGCCTTCCTCTTTCCATCCATCTCCTGGAGACGGACACACAACCTCTTGCAGTGTCTAGAACATTTCGCTGCTCCCATTTGGGGTGATGACAGGGGAAGCTGGGAGGAGTGTTGGGGGTGTGGAGGCTTCCCTTAAAATCACAGAATGGTTTGGGTTGGAAGG
>NW_009915817.1:0-41371 GCF_000696875.1 Nestor notabilis | reverse complement strand
GGCGTCCTCTCGGGAGATACTCACCTCGGCATCATTGATGTTTGCCACCAAATACCTTAGAAAGACACATTGGCTTTATTTATGAACTGTTAGTATGTACTTCACACGAGGAAAAGATTTCTAGAAATAATGCATACTATCACACTCTTCCAGCCTAATGAAAATCATATTTTCAGTACTTACTATGAAAATTCTTTAACAGGGCCATCAATTATTGCTGATGGTAATAAATTCATGTTCTCCTTCTCTAGATCTTCCCTTCATGTAACACAAATCTACTAACCTTTCCTTTACATTAGAAGTAAGGAATGCTCATTGCCTTCTTAAGATTGTGTTCACTTTCTGGGTATAAGCAGCGGGATTTCAGTTTGAAAGCATATTTAACTTTATACAAGTAACACAGCAATTAATAATCATAAAATACGCAGATGTGTAATATATGTAATACCTCTTGTGCTTGTAAATCTTTGAGTTACTGTTTATTGGCAAAATGATGAGTACCTGAATAAAGACTTCCAAGCCTATTGAGTCCTAAGTAAAAGATTGCAATTACTTTGTGAAATTTGAAAGAGAGATTTGGTTAAAAAAAAAAAAATCGTTGAAACCACTGAAATGGTGACCCTAATTAGATAACATTTGCAAAAAAACAGCTCTGTGGTTTGGGGCTTTTTTACTCAATTTCGAGAACCTATTCTATATGGTCATTTCAGTTGTATCACTGGCTACTTTCAAACATGTTGCAAGAAACACAGCTTAAAGTGAGAAAAGATCAACAAAACAAAAACTACATTACCTTCTATCAAATGTCTATACTTGAAGAACAAAAGTGTACCAAACCATGAGATTTTGCTAGAAGGCACAATTTGGTTGCTAAATACTTGGGTTTCATTTTGTTTTGGGTGTTTTTTTTTTCATCTGTAGCCTGATTAAGCCAGTACTTCATTTCTATTATTTTCTTTTTTAAGGCTGATTATTGATATTTTTGATTTTTTAAATTCCAATTTCCAAACATCCCGATTGCCAGTTCTAGTTGCTAGTTTGGGGTTTTTATCTAAGAATAATGTAAAACCAGTTCAGTTCAGAAACGGTTCTCTCTAAAGTTGAATTTACATTGAAGAAATGGCTGTTTTGGAGTGCAAACCACTCTTCTAGCAACTATTGAAGTGCATACAAAATCAGTCCCATGAATTCCGGTATATGCCTGGGATATATATTCGAGTCTTTGCAGGATGTGAGCCTTAAGATATTCATTACATTTTAACACACACAATATTATGCCCAGTGCAAAGAACTACCATAAAATAGACATTTTAATTTTCAGAAATCATTTAATAATTTCTAAAACTAACAATAGATTAAAACCCACAAGAATACAAATGCTCTTGAGCTATTTGACTTCTTCCTTTGACTGCATTGGTGTTAGCCACTAGTAACCAAAAACTGAGTTTATAGAGTAGAAAAACAATGCAATTTGACTTAAACAGTTTGCTCACACTCATCATCTCATTTGAAGGCTGATTTATTAAAATAAAGAATCTCAATACACACTCTAAAGAAGCGAAAGTCATATTATCTGATAATCTCTTAAAAATAAAGATTTTTCTACTTTCCTCTGAGTTCAAATTTGTCTTTCTAGGGTATATCCATTTGATTTTCTGGAGGTCTTGGGGGGATTTTGTGTTTTGTTTTGTTTTTTTTTTTTCACCAATCTTGCTGTGGAATGCCAGAATTGATTCAGATCTTGTCACATCAGAACCCAATAAGAAATTCATTGTTAATCTCTCGCTAGTTTAAAGAGAAGCCTTCAGTTCCTTTTATGATGCCTGAATAAATATTTCTCTGAGGAAACGTAACATTAATCAATTTCTAGATTAAATTTCCAGGGAGAATACTATGTACTGGTGCAATATAAGTTCGTGTAGAAACTGCAGAATTTTAAGAAAATAAGTTTGTACCAACAGATACATAGATACACCTGACTGTGAAAGTTACGAGTACAAGCGCACAGTGTAAGTATATTTGCTCTTAAACATCATGACTGATTCAAGAAATCACATACGTGTGTTTTATTTTTAAGCATAATTCCTAAAAGCAATTTAGTGGAACTTAGCAAGACTATTCACATGTAAAACTTCAAGCATGTAGCAAAGTGTTTTGCTGTATAGCAGGCACAAGTTGTTAACAATACATCAAATGCTTTGTATGCTGACTATTCACAATTGGTTAAAAATAGTAGTAAGTCTAAATTATGCATATTGGATGTTTGCAGCACATATACACATATTATAAATCATCTGTGGTTGATAGCACAGAGGTCTTAATGTATTTTCAGCATGGCAGATCTCTGCGTGTTCATTATAGTGTTCCTCTGTGTGTTTCCTGTGAATTTTACACATGCAAAGCACATCATACTTAGGATGTAAGTATTCACCACTGTTGCAGCATGTACACAAGTTTGACACATACTGTGCTAAAAGATACCAGCACACCAGTATACTGCCAAATTTATTTTTCTAATATTATAATATTGACACAAATGAAAATTACAGGATTGTCTACTGTTTCTATTATCTAAGGAAACAAAAATCTGTACGGATTTTTACAGGATCTTTTTCTTTGTAATTATGTAATTGTATTATGGTAACACAGTGTTTGCTGTACCATAATGACTGGGATTGTAGTAAGGTAATATTAGGCTTTATAAAACAGAGTAAATCAATTTTTGTTTCAATTAGTATTGTAGAACATAGAGTTCTTGGGGGGCTTTGCAACTTGTCTGGTACCTCTGCACATTTACTGTTAAATATTACTGTCATTTTAAGACTAATTTTGCTCTTCTCACCTACCTTTATTTTGTGATCATCACCAGGTTTTCCTTGTATCTTTTCCAAATGTTGCTATTCCGAACACTTGATTTAGATTTCAGTCTAGCCTTATCTTTCTGTGGCATCACTTTCATTCTGCCCATATGCAAACACTTCCTTGGCTTTATGAAAATACTAAATATGATAACATTTTTTAGAGGCCTTGTTATACTGGTGATGTCACATGATCAGCAGTAAGTCTTTAAATCTTTATATTATAAATAGCTTAAATATTGCACAGCACTATGGAGAAAATGCTGTTCAGGTGTGACTTTCAGAATTTAACATAAGCAATTTTTGTTGTAACACAAAGCCAGTTGTGAACATATTTTTAACAACTTGAAAACCTGAATCTCCTCTTGGTCTTTCTGTTTTGCTGCCAAAATGTGAGCTGAAGAGCCTCATGGTGAAAATAGATTTATGGCTGCATTTCACTTCCTTTAGAAGGTTTTTGTTAGCAAGTCTTATAACACAAAAAATTAAATTTCAAGAAAAGTTATGAGGATGAGAGGGATGAAATTTAAATATGCAGCATCAAACTGGGACTGTTTTGTAGTGTTTAGTGGCTGACAGAGTGGTTCTATTAACCTCTGTTAGCTTATTATGAAAGTAGACACTGCACTTTAGTACCATCTTGAAGCTTAATAAAAGGATTCTTTGTTACTATTGGAAGATTCCTTTGTCCTAATTTCTTGTGCAGGAGATTCAGAACTCAAGTAAGTATTACCCTTCGTAAGTAACATAATGAAAACTTTATTGCTGATTTTTGGAGAAGGATTTTTGTAATTTCTTATGGTGCTAACTAGTAAACACAACTGTTCTGCTCATAACATTGGTGATATTATAACTAACTTAGCAAACAAATATTTAGAATAGTTTCATCAACTCGGTTCTTACAAAGCAAGCTATGTAGCTGATGTAACTGAAACGGTATCAGGAAATTCTCCTGGCATTACTATATTTGATTAGGAATCAAGAGAAGTATGTGATGCATACCACTTTACCTCTCCTACAGTGAAGGAATGGAATATTATTCTGCACAATTTCCTGCCAGTGGGAGAATGGAAGAACACCATAGATGGGGTCATCCATGAAGTGTGACACTGGTGAATGTGGTCTATTGTTTTTGTGTATTTCACAATCCTAGATCAGTAGGATTAAGTAGGACAACTGCACAGTTCTCAACGCATAGTGAAAGTAGCCAGTCTGAGAAAATTGCCAATAGCAAATAGAGCAGCTGCGCGGTTTAAAGACTGCTTTGTTTTCCACTCCATTCTCTGAGCTTCCAGTCTTCCCTGTTGCCTCCTTCACAGGAACAAAATTATAAACTATAAGTTTGCTTTTAAAATACCTATGAAGAAAAAAAACCCAGCCTATTTCTCAGCTGTTGCTAACACTTACAGCTAAGCTGGAAAGAGGTCACTGGCTTATTTGGAAAATACTTCCTGACTGGAAGATTAGCCTGTAGATGTTCAAAGGAAGAAATTGGTGCTTTCCTTGGAAGCTAAGCTAGCTTAGACTCAGCTTTTTAAAATCACTTAAAACTAGCAAGCCAGAACAAAAATGATTGTATTTTTTGTCTCCTCTTCCCATCCACCAACACATTGTTAGCAGACTTAGACACAGAAAACTGTGATCTGGTAGATGAGGCCAGATATTCTGTGTAATTTTATAATGATGTTTCATTAGACTTTAGACTGTACTTTAAAAATTGTGAACTGTAGCTGAAATACACTAACTAAACAAAATTGAAGTGCAGTGAATGTTGTTGGTCTCCAAGTGGGAAAAGACAACTGCATCTGAGTATTTTTGTTTGAGTATTTGAGTCAGCATAGGTTTTCAAATGTAACATACTACATTTCTTTTTCAAGTGAAGCCATTTTACACAGTTGAAACCACACACTAAATGCTAGAAAAGCTGTCAGGAATTAACCCCCTCATTACAAACACACATGTCTGGGGAGGGGCAAGAGGGCTTAAGAAAGTTAGCAGTGAAATTCCTGCTTAAAAGTCATTTCAAACTCGTCACTGTCATCTGGGTTATATTAAAAGTGGGTTGAAATTGGAGTTACCGTTTTGTGTAGATGCTATTTTCATAGGCCAAACAGTTTTCTCCAAGTCACAGCATTTGATTAAGTTCAAATAACTTCTTTTTCTGACAGTCAATTTAGATGCAGTAATTGTGTGCTAAGGGTATGTAAAAGAAGTTTGTTGAAGTGTGTAATGATCATTTTATTCCTCTTTTTATTAATAATATTTTCCCTAAATCCTTGTTTTGTCTTCCAAAAGACGGAGGTGTTCTGCTAGGGTTGCGAGACATCTTACATGATAATCTAATACTTCAAAACCCAAAGGGCTAAGTATGACTCAGGAAGAAAAAATAGAACTTTAAGTTACTAATAATTTCAATTCTGCCGTGAAAAGCTTTGCTTGCATAGTTGATTTTTTGAAGTATAATCTGCCATCAGTCACAGTAAGGCAGTACAATTGACTTTAATGGATTTACTTCTAGTGGTAAAATATCAACAAATAACTTCTTTCCTGTTGTGGTGTGACCAGTACCCCCTGTTACTGACCCCTGGTAATGGATCAGATTTCTATTGGCATCACAAGAAATGCAACAGTAAGCTCATAATTAAATACTGGTGCTTACTGAAACAACAGTTAGTAGGAAATGAGGGTTATATATTTTACCTTAGTCGTTTTTAATGTAAATGGATGTTTTTTATAGTATATGTAACAGGAGGATTTGAAAGAAAGAAAACAATCTCAAAATCTCAGTCTTTCAAAATCTTGATTTTTTACTATATTCAATTTGATGCCCTGTCTCTAATAGTGGCCAATCAAAAACGCCTAGGAAAAATAAGAATACATCAAGCATAAAATGAAACTTTCTGGCATGTGTCAGTCCACAGCTCAGGGATTTCCTAAGCTGAAGGTTATATTTTGACGGCTTTATTCTGTGAATTTCTGATAGGTTTTCAAACCTATCAGTAAAATTTTGACTTCCAGAACACACAGCTACAGTGATCTTCTCAGTTTGACTGTAACCTGTTTACACAGTGGGAGGAGGCTTTTATTTGATATTTTTTTATGAATAAACCAGTACCAGTATTGATTTCCCAGACATCTGTTTTACACCATCTCAGTTACCATTCTTTTAGGCAGAAGGTCCTAAACAATATATTGAGTTGGCTCTCATGCAGAAGTTGTGTAAATAAGAGAGAAGGGTTTTAAATTGCACACCTACAGTCAGTTTAGTCTTCGTTATGAGGGTCAGTTTCAAGGCATTTCAAAATCTGTAGTCGTAGCAGAAAAGGTTTTAATACAACCAATTAAGTGCTTCTAAAAGGACACAGTAATTTGACATACTGATTAAGAAAAGCTGTATTTCCAGAAGCATTAGAACAATGTGTTGATGTGTAGCATAACATGGGGAATATTTTTGTTACATGGCAGAGATTTTGGCCAAAGAACCCTGCTTGTAGGTCAAAATTCTTTAACAGTAATCAAGAAAGATGAGTATTTTAGTACTGAAAATCCTGATTTTAAATGCCAATTTGAATTTGTACAGATAATCTGAGGCCTTTTTGAGGTTAGAAGAGATGGACAAAATCCTTTCCATTAAAATTCTTTCCAAAGAAAAATGCAAAATTAGTCTACCTTTAAGGTAATAGCTTCAGTAGAATCATAGGTTCGTTAAGGTTAGAAAAGACTTCAGATGGAGTCCAACACTTAACCTAGGACTGCCAAGTCACCACTAAACTATGTCCCTAAACCATCTACATGTCTTTATCTTCAGGGATGTTGACTCAACCACTTTCCTTGGCAGCCTGTTGCAATGCCTGACGGAAGTTTTTGTAAAGGGGGAAAAAAAAAGAAGTAGCCCTTACTGAGGAACACAAGTACATTAGTAGTCCTGGAACCTCTGAATGTATGTGGACACCTAGAAGAAAAAAGTGTAACAAAGACTGTCTACTGTTTCTGCTGAATATCTCTTCTAAATCAGATCTGATTTAAATATTCATAGCTTAGCAAATAGTACACATGTAGTTGAACAGTGCGATAATTCTGTCTTTTACAAATGTTAAGCAAGTAACCTGAAGTAAATTCTTCATTTTTGCCAGTCAGGTTGATACAGTACTTTAGTACTTTTCCATCAGAAAAGAGCTTAATAATTATTTCTGTGTTAAAATATGGAACTGTTTGACATGTTCTTCCTTTTTTTATTACCGTATTGTGCTGGCCTTTTTTTTTTTTTTTTTTTTTTACGCAAGCAATTTGCTCATCAGAATACTCTTAAAAGCACTGGATGAAACCTTCAAGGAATATACAGCACTCACACATTTCAAGTATTGTATAATATTAGAAAGTGCTTCTACTTCACACTATAACCTACTAGCCCTTTTACAAGCTAGTAAGTTAAGTAAGCCTTATTGTGTTTTACCAGTCATAAAGTTGCCTTCTGACTGTATTCTGTCTTGTGATCTAGTGAATTTCTTTCTGAATGTGCATTTATGAAGTATGCCATTTCCTGTCTCTCTACCAGTATTTTTTTATAAATTATGGTTCTTTTCAAAGCACATTTAAATTATAGTTTTGTACTAAAGTAGTAGTAATGTAAACCAGATCTCTTAGTAGTAGGCAGTCTGTGGCCTTCTTGAGTGGCTAAGCGGAGATGTCACCTTTGTCCTCTCCTAGGTAATTCATCCAAGGCATATGTCACTAATCAGTAGCCCAATATCTATTGCTGTATCATACTGGATATTTTTAAAGCAATCGATTTTCCCTTCCTTAGCATATATTACTTGTTTCATAGTGTTAATATATATTAATAAAGGCCAAACTTTTTAAAACTGTAGCTGTAAAATCTGAAATATGATAGAGTTCAGAAACATTATTTTTGCTTTTGCTTGATTTTTGTCTTGCTTATCCTATAATATTCTTGAAGCACTGTTCTGACTCCTACAAGACAAAGATCATCACGACAGTATGATATTAATGGAAAGGCTATACAGGGATCGCAAACATGGTAACATCATGGGGTTTGATTCCCCCCTAGTGGTCTGTAATCTTCCACTTCTTAAGTTTAATGCAAGTTCCTGCTGCTTACTGCCTGTCTCTGCCCCAGCTGTGCTGAAGCAGCATCTAAAGAAGCAGTGCAGCCTTTTTCTCAGGGACCAACTGTAGCCCTATGCTTGAATGGCCCTATTTGCTGTCGTGGCAGTTCAGCACTCTAGGAGAGAGGTATCCTGGTAGCTGGAAGCTACTGTAAAATGAGAAAAGAAGACTCAGATATTATTGTGATACAAAATTGTGCAAGAATGAAAACACCAGTAAAACAGAATGTACAAAGTTTTTATATCATAGAGGTAAGAGAGTAAAATGATTTTAGGGGGCCAAGGAGTTTAAGTGGTCTGTGGAGTTTCAGTTTCGCATGCTCTGTGCTTAGCTTTTCTATCTCTCATTCTTCATGTATCAAATGAGGATTATCCTGTTATATATATATAACAGCCTAACATATATTATGTATTAAGATATATATCATTTTATATATATAATTTAATATCTAATATGCTATTACGTAGCTGCAGTAGTGGAATTTATTTCCATGTGACAACATTTGTTTTTAAGATAGGGTTCACAAAGCTGATCCTGATGAGTTCATGGTTGATTCTGATGAGCTGGGATGTGACTCAGGTATGTGATAACACAATTTAATCACAATTGGCCAGAATGCAGCCTGGAAGCCTGATAAACCATAATACTCCCTGCCACAGAAGAGCCAGCATATGCTCAGTGTGACATACTGGTCTGTGACAGCCTTTAACTTCCTGAGGGAAGTGGAAATGGTAGTAATTTTCTAATGTAAGTGTCCTGAGCATTTTGGTAGACATATGGTGGTAGGAGTTCCACGACTGTGTGTGAAGGGAAGGCAAGTGTAGATTTCAGAATCAAGCTTGAACACAAAAATGAACATATGAAAGAGTACAGTCTGTGTTTCTCATCCACCTTGAATTCAGCACAGTTAATGCAGATAAGAACAACTAGAATATAAAACATAAATAATACCTGTTGGGTGAGAATTGAGATCAGCCTGCTAGGAGAGTGTAAAAAACAAGGTGTGTGTGAGTGGGAAAACTATGAGCAGAATCATTGCGAGATCTGTCCCCAGAACATGTTTTCTATTAAACACAAAACACAGAATTCTTCGTGGGTCTGAGCAGTCTGCCATCTCTCATACTCATAGCTGAAAAGGAAGTTTCTGAGAGCAATATTCCTGATGGAGAGCAGATAAAACAATATATATTTTTCAGATTGAAACTTGAAGTGTAATAAAATTATGCAAATTTTTATCCTCTGTAAGAAAAAATGCTAGGTAATAATGGAATTCTTTCCTGAGCTGAGTACAAACCCCTACTCTGTCATAAGTTCCCGTTCCATGATTAACTGTTCTTATCTCTGTCAGTTCAATAAAAAAAAGAATCCCCAGTTTTATTTTCAAAAAGTTATACCTGCAGTCTCAACATCATTACAAAAGCTGTCATGGTCCTAAGGTTAGTGAGATTAAAGCTGACTCCTTTGTGTTCTCACTGTTTATAGTAAATTATTTTAAAAGTACTATGCTAAATCAGCTTGTAAATGAAAAAAAAAATATCCAATTCTTCAAACTAATTTATTTTAGAATGCAATTTCATGTGCTAAAAGATGTCAAAATGAGTAGATATGTAACCTGCTTCTGTTGTGTTTGCATATCAGATTTAACTAACTCTAAAAATACTAATATCAAAACACCAGTGGAATGTAAACTTTGAATAATTTAGCTTGAAATTATCTAAAGAGAAAATATTTGCTTCTCATTCAGTACTGAATACCCCTGCTTAAGTATTCTTCTTCAAACTTGGGGATTTGGGAGTGAAGAAGTATTAGAAAATGTCTGTGCCTTCTAAAAATATTACTAGTTAGACTTAACACCATTTCAAGGGAAAGCCACTACATTATTGCACAAGATGCTGTTGTTCTAAAATTTTAACTAATGATTTGTGGGAAAGGAGTCAATCCGTTCATAATTTTTGTTGCCTGTTTCTTGTGGGTTTTTAGATTTATAAATATTAAATGGAGAAACTACTGCTGACTGAAGAGGGAGAGACCTCTGTCAAATACCATGAAATGAGAGGGAAGGAGGTAGCTGCAGGAGAGCATACAGAGAATCAGAAGGTCAAGAGGAAGGAAAGCTAATAGTCACTGACAATTCATGAAGGGAAGAAAAATGTCTGAGTTTAATACTTTGAGTGAGTGGTAATGAAGAAATTACAATGATTCTTCCTGGGAATTCCTCTTCTTTATCTGAAGTGATTAAGGAAAGATTCTGTTTCACGAAGGCAGTAGTGATACAGCAAGATGCTGATTTTGCCTCATATTTGCAGTTACATTTGCTTCTTGGAAAGATCCCCAAGAGAGTGGTTTTAAAGTAGAGTTTCATAGAAAACCCATCCAAATCTTAATGCTGCATTCTGTGCAAAACTTGAAGATATCACTATCTTCAGATTTAAGCACAGGGCATCATATTTAGCACAAAACAAATTAAAAAGGAGGTCTTAGCTTTTTCATGCTTTCTGTAAGTCAGGTGGTTAGGAGCCCAGGGCAGGTGATGGGAAGTGAAGTTAAGGGAGCAGACTTTTCTTAGTTTGGTGAAAAGGAAGCTAAGGGACAATCTACAGCTGTTTGATGGACATCATCAAAGCTGGTAGAGCCATTCTATTCCCCTTAGTGGTAGGCTATGAGGTATGATGATAAGTTTGCTACTTGGGAAATACAGAATAGGTCAGTAGGAAACACTTCTCCTTTAGAAGCGCAATGCAGCATTGGAATAGGTTGCCTGGGATGATATGGAAGTCTCACAGAATTTTTGGCTAGACACATCTATTGCCTTGTGATTGCAGTATTTCTGACCTAAGCAAGAGATAGGAATAGGTGACCTGCAAGAATCCCTTCCAGTCAACATTTCTGTAATTCAGTGGTAGTCTTCTCTTGCCTCCACAAGAATCTCCTCTAGTTTTTTTCCATTAATACAGTTAGTTGTCAGTAGCAAACATATAGGACACAGAATTTCTCTGTCACCAAAATGTTGCATACTGCGCATTTTGGCAAATATAGTCATGAGGCATAAAATACTCAAAGTGACATTTTTAGCTTCACCACAGGAGGTCTTAAAAAATTGGTGATTTGTTTTTCATTTGTAGGATGTACAAGAAGCACGCAAAGGAGTACAGTGATCAGCTGACAGACTATACTAAATAGCTATGTCCCATGTAGCTTTTCATAATCACTCATAGCATGATAATGAGCTAATTTATTGGATTTCAATCAATAAATTACAGTATATGTAGTGCTGTCAACAGAATTTCTTTCAGAAAAGATAATGTGGATAGCCTGAGCGTAGCAGAAGTCAATGTATGTTTCTGGCTAGAGAAGCCAGAAACATAAAAAAAAGAAATATTGATGATTGTTGGTAGTTAAATTGTTAGTAATTTATGGTATAATTCTGTATGTGTAATTCCCTCAAAACTCGATATCATCTAAAATTAGGCAGATCTTATATTTTTAATGAAAGGCATGGTAGCCTTTTATAGCTTATGACATCTTCATTGTGCAGTAGGAGTGTTCACTTGCAGCTATTTCATCTCAGGCTTGTCTTTGGTATGTTGCTGTCAGTATCCTAGATGAAATTAGATGTATTTCTTTATAAAGAAGAACAGAAACTGTGAGTGAAAATCAGAGTCTTGGGCTATTATGTGAAATTAGTTACAATAATGACTCAATAGACATTTCTTGTTAGCCAAATTAAGATAAAATCCTGTGCCTGTGGCAGACTTCTTAGTTGGACTCAGTTTCACCTTAATGTCATGAAACTAGGGAAGCTAGTCTTAGCTTTCACCTTATAGTTCGTGGTCTTTTGTTAGCAGTTTTCATTTTAATATTAAAAGCATATTCATTGTTTTATTTGGAAAAGTGCAAACAGTTACTGCTTGAAAAATATTTAGTATTTTCCACCATAGTTGTGTTTGCAAACAGAACTATTGAAATTATTAGGAGTTATGCAAAATGTGATGTTTCTTATGAATGAAATGGTATTGAAATGTTCAAGTGAGTGCCAAACCATCTTAATAAGAGCACTGTAAAGAGCAATTGAATTACTGAAGTCTAATACTCGAATACTCTTAGGTGGCTTATGCTATCCTGTTGACTGTGGTATGCAACTCTCTCCTAAAAATGGCTTTTTTTCTTTTTTTCTCCCCAGAGGTGTGAACAGTTAAGTGTTAATTTAACTTTTGAGAGCTTTTTGTGCTGGGCACTAGTCTGGTATCTAAATAGTTAAGTACACAAACTGCCATAAGGTCCCTGAGTTTTGCTTTTCTTACTTACGCTAGAATCCTTCATATTACAAAACAATATGATAGGAAGAGGGATAATGATTTTAAACTAAAAAAGGGGAGATTCAGGCTGGATGTGTGGAAAAAAATTTACAGTGAGAGTGGTAAAACACTGGCACAGGTTGGCCAGAGAGGTGGTGGATGCCCCATCCCTAGAGACATTCAAGGCCAGGTTGGATGTGGTTCTGGGAAACCTGATCTAGTTGAAGATGTACCTGAACATTGCAGGGGGGGTGGACTAGATGACACTTGAAGGTTGCTTCCAACCCAAACTATGCTATGATTCTGTGATTCTAGTATCTTTAGGCTCTGCAAAATTTTTACCCCTTTGTAATTTTCAATTGTAACTACCTATCATGCAGAATAATATTTGGTTGATATTTAGAAATCAAAACTCATTCATGAGTAATAATAATTAAATTGTAACCATAGATTGTATGTGTTTTCAGTAGGAAGGAGGAAAAAAAAGTGTCCTTATTTTGAAAAAAAGTCATCTGTGGGAGGAGGAGCTCAGGATGTGTATTCAATATTTTTCTCAATTTTCTTACTGGTTTGAAGGGCCTTTGCTGATTTCGCCTAATTTCTTGAATATAGATTAAAGTTGTCTTTGTTCCCTTATGTCAAGATATTCTTCACTTTATTCTGGAAGTGCCTAGAACCTTTTGGATTTTAATTATAATTCAGACCGAACACATTTCAGTGTTACTTTTTGAGTAGAAATTGGATTTCACTGACCAGAATAGATTATGTTATATAAACAAATAGGTTTATTTGTTTAATTTTCACTTTGATGCAAATTCAGAAAGTCTTTGTTGTTTACCTTAGTGTTGTGAATTGCCGTGTCATCTGGTTTTGGCTGAATTAGGCTGCCATCTGTTCCTGGGATAGGAGTCATTCAAGCCTCTGTATACATACACTGCTTGCTGTACTTTCTAATTTCTCTAATTTTTATGCATAAAGTACTCAAATGAAAGCAAAAGATACAAAATTGTATGAGAAATTACTTTATGACACGTTAGAGCCTGCCTTCTGAGTAGAGGATCTCTAGGGGGCTGCAAACAGCCATAAAAAGACAGTACTTGCTATGTGTGTACATCTTAATCTTTTCCAGAAGTGCAGGAATACTCTTTTCCTCCATTCTTTTCCATTTTTCTTTGACTACTGAGTTTAATTCTAGACTTCTTTTCAAGTCCAGGGAGTGATTTTATACCATTTTGTTTTAGTCAGCAAGTCTTAACATTTAAAGTTTTCATTTTCATTCCCACTAGGAAATATGGTTTCATACGCTGTGTACACTATATAATGCTGCTTGTTCTGTGAATCTTTTGGGAGCCTGCTCAGTCATTATATCCCTGTATATTAAATAACAGAGTTACAGAGATCATACTGAAGAAACGAAGGTGGATTTGTTAGCCATGTCCACCTTCATACCAGCATAGAAATGGTAACAGGCTTGTATTGGGCATTGAGGATAGTGTTACTGATTTTTACCCTATTCAGGAATACAAGCAGTCCCGTTCAGAGTAATTCTTCAGAATGGTAGCAGTGCTTTTTATCTTCAGTACAGACAAGACTGAGTTGCTTCCTCATCCCTATTGCTTCCTATTTCTAGTACAGCTACAAGATCACTTCTAATGATTTCTAATTCTGCTGAAATATGGGGGGGTGGGGTGGTTAATAACTGTACCATAGGTCATCCATGACCATAATAATGCAAGGGTAAGGCTAGAAGAGGAAAAGGACAAAGTAACATATGAGGTTAGTTTAAGTTGTCAGGCATAACATGAGTGTATCTTATTTATTTAACAAATCCACACATTCTGAAGTATTTTGTTTGCATTTTTTTCAAAGAGAACAGACAGTTAATGAAAGTAATGAAATTTTAAGCCAAAGGAGTAGCATCTGTGATTAAGATATTATGACATAATTAAATTGTAGTACACATTGCCAGGTGATATTGTGGAGGCCAAAACTATAGATGAGCTCAAAAAGGGTTTAGTCTAATTTCTAGCTCAGGAATTTATGTGCTAGAGATTTATAGACACTTGAAAGACATACCAGGCAAGAATTACTGTATATATATTTCTGTATGCATCAGTTAATATCCACTGTGCCACATCTGCATTTGGGATGGTGACTCAACCACTTCCCTGGACAGCCTGTTGCAATGCTTGACAACCCTTTTGGCGAAGAAATGTTTCTGAATATCCAATCTAAACCTCCCTTGACACAACTTGAGGCCATTTCCTCTTGTCCTATTGCCTGTTACTTGGGAGAAGAGATCAACACCCATCTTGCTGCAGGGTAGTTTTAGAGAGTGGTAAGGTCTCCCCTGAGCCTTCTCTTCTCCAGACTAAACAATCCCATTTCTCTCAGCCATTCCTTGTAAGACTTGTGGTCAAGACCAGATTCATTGCCCTGCTCTGGAACCACTCCAGCAAATCTGTCTTGTAGGGAGGGGCCCAAAACTGAGCACAATATTTGAGGTGCAGCCTCACCAGTGCCGAGTACAGGGGGATGATCATTTTCCTGGCCCTGCTGGCCACTCCGTTTCTGATACAGACCAGGATGCTCTTGGCTAGGGTTTAGTCTAATTTCTAGCTCAGGAATTTATGTGCTAGAGATTTATAGACACTTGAAAGACATACCAGGCAAGAATTACTGTATATATATTTCTGTATGCATCAGTTAATATCCACTGTGCCACATCTGCATTTGGGATGGTGACTCAACCACTTCCCTGGACAGCCTGTTGCAATGCTTGACAACCCTTTTGGCGAAGAAATGTTTCTGAATATCCAATCTAAACCTCCCTTGACACAACTTGAGGCCATTTCCTCTTGTCCTATTGCCTGTTACTTGGGAGAAGAGATCAACACCCATCTTGCTGCAGGGTAGTTTTAGAGAGTGGTAAGGTCTCCCCTGAGCCTTCTCTTCTCCAGACTAAACAATCCCATTTCTCTCAGCCATTCCTTGTAAGACTTGTGGTCAAGACCAGATTCATTGCCCTGCTCTGGAACCACTCCAGCAAATCTGTCTTGTAGGGAGGGGCCCAAAACTGAGCACAATATTTGAGGTGCAGCCTCACCAGTGCCGAGTACAGGGGGATGATCATTTTCCTGGCCCTGCTGGCCACTCCGTTTCTGATACAGACCAGGATGCTCTTGGCTGCCTTGGCCGCCTGGGCACGCTGTGGCTGGTATTCAGTGGCTATTGACCAACGGACACAGGTCCTTTTCCACTGGGCAGCTTTGCAGCATCTTCCCCAAGCCTGTAGTGTTGCATGGGGTTGTTACAATAGAAGTGCAGGACCCAGCATAGCAATAATAATAATAGCAGCATAAGCAGGAACCTGTCTCTATGCAGAGGAGGCTATCTTATCAATTATGGAGAAAAACACTCTGTTTTTGGCGTTACACGTTGATAAGGATCAAAGGGGTTTAATGGTCAATGGTATGTTCTTTAGTTCACCAAACAAAATGTGGTTTTGATTTCTCTCTATATTATGAAAAGTTTCTACAAGCCATGTAGGTGGAATTGTCCACCATTAAAGACTACTGAGCTTACAGCTGGGCTAGTAAATCTGAGTATTTGTATGCATATAGTGTTCTCTACTTACAGAAAATAGTTTTTGAAACTTCATTTTTACCAGGTGAGGCAAAAGCCAAAATCCATATAAGCTCAGGTAGTACCTATTTTTTTCCATTTGTTGGCTTTTCAGCCTGTATTTTTCAATGGATCTTAAATCTTCTGTATTTCTTTGTCCCTCCGGGATTCATTAACTCTAGTTCTAGAGTATAAAGGGAACAATTTGATATAGCGATGTTTGTGTTATTTTCATTTTGAACTGAGATGTCCAATCAAGACCCGCAGACTCTGTATACATTAGTTTACTCTGCATGCTGCCTAGGAACTATAGTCTAATGATGTTTTTGATAGAGTAAACATTTGCAAACAAGATTTTTATTGAACATATTCTTAGTGCAGGAGGAACAAAACAAATTAATCACCCTGGCACCTCTTTTCTTGTGGAATCAACTTGTTCTGAATTTTATTTAATTCTCTTTCACTCTTAATATCTCTGCTGTTCAGACTGTTCTGAGCTACATACACATGTATAGATGAAGTGGATTATTTTTTCATGGTATTTTAGCTTTAAAGCACTTTTATCTAAAAAAAGCTTCATCTAAACATATTGTGATGGCATTGTCCCTATAAATGTAAGCAGAGATACTTATCAATCTTGTACATAGCAAAAACTATAAGAGAGTTCTCACCAGGAATGTGTTATAGATTTTTTTTTAAATAAAAATATTACAAAAAAGTACCCATTTTGTTAGATGAAACTGTTTCAAACTTCTTTCATTACTTGAAGACATAACATTGTCTTTACAGATCTTTTGAAGTTAGGATTTTTTTAGATGGTTGAAAAGAATTCTTCCAATATTTGAAAAGATCAACTAAAAGAGACAGCTGGTCATAGAACTTCAGGGCAAACCCCAAGAGGGTTTTGATCCACAATCCCTTAAGGTGCTGTACATTTGTGTTTTCATTCATACTGGTGCCTTCAAATACTTGCCAAGTTTGAAAAATATATATCTTTGTTTTATTTCACACTAAAGGTCTCATTCAGAGAGGCACTGTAAAACAGTATCTCCTCTTTATGTTTCTCTTCTTGGGAGTCAAGGAATAGTATGGCCTAATGAGGTACTACATAGGTTATCAACAGGATTTTATGCTTGACTTCAATAGCTATACATCAGAAGCAAACTCAAAAGACTTGTAAGAAAAAAAATTAAGTGAAGAGTTAGTGCCCCATGGTACCGTTTTCCAGGAAGAAAAAGTTCAGTACTACCAAATAAAAAATACAGATTAACAAAAGCAAATTCTTAAGGAGATGCTGTATTTGTTCTGATTTGTTTATGATTACTGAATAAATAATTTCATTAATTAAATATTTAGATATTTCTGTAATCTTCAGAGTTAAGTATTTTAAAGAAACTTCAAGATAATTTATTTGAAGTGGTGTAAGCAACAATTTTCAGAAGAGTTAAGGAAAACAGTGACATTTATGAAAAGCAATAAACACAAGTTTAATATTTCACAGCACTTGAAATGTGAACATGCTATATTGATAGTACCAGAATTGAGATGGATACTGTTTATTTTCACTCTGCATATTCCCCATAGTTATTTTTTATTTGTGTAGACTGCTCATCTCATTATTTGTGCTTATTTGACACAGAATCTTCTGAATTAAATGCATGAGTCTAGAACATTTGAATATAGTTCTTTGCTGCTTTTAATTAGTCTTCAATTCTGTGTATTCTTAGATGACTGTCAGCTTAAGACTGAGCTTAGTCCAGCAGTTCAAATTCAACCGTGATCTTTCCTTTTAAAATGCATATATAGTTATATACAGGAAGAAGGAACAAGAATGAATAAATTGTAAGCGTTCTCTTAATGATAAACAAAATTAAATCTAATCACTCATAGCTGCTAGACCTAATATTGTATGACGTCTTACATTTTTAACATGCTTAACTCACAATTGTAAGGTGGGGCAATGCCAACCTCATGAAGTTCAAGCAAGCCAAGTCCTACACCTGGGTCAGGGCAATCCCAGGCACAGCTACAGGTTGGGCAGAGAAGAGATTCAGAGCAGCCCTGCAGAGGAGGACTTGGGGGTGTTGGCTGATGAGAAGCTTAACATGAGCCAGCTTCAGTGTGTGCTTGCAGCCCAGAAAGCCAACTGCATCAAAAGAAGCGTGACCAGCAGGTCAAAGGAGGTGATCGTGCACCCCTACTCTGCTCTTGTGAGGCCTCACTTGGAGTATTCTGTACAGTTCTGGTGTCCTCAACATAAAAAGGACATGGAGCTGCTCAAGGAGATTGTGAATTCTCCAACCCTTAGCAGTGTTCAAGGCCAGGTTGGATGGAGTGGTGGTCGATATGGTTTAGTGCGAGATGTCCCTGCCTGTGGCAGGGGGCTTGGAACTAGATGATCTTAAGGTCTTTTCCAACCCTAACTACTCTATGATTCTATATACTGAGGCAGTTGGGTTTACAATTAAATGCCTGAGACAATATAATGAGATTTGATATGATACTGTATAATTTTTACCACCTCCCTATCCTCTCCTGTCTGGAACTGTTAGTACAATGATTAAAAATACTGCAACGGTGCTCCATTTTTTAGTTTTCTTGTCTCCTTCTCCATGGATAACTTGCAGATTAAGGAAACAGAACGGTATAATCACATAATTTGGACATTCTGTGGACTATTAGGTAAAGCTTATGTACTTAAGAAACCAGAAACACAAACTGGAAACTTTACACTGGATTATGTTTGATTTTAGAAGTAATGAAAAAATTGAAATCTGAGTATGCAGTTTACACCAAATCTGATGTTTAAGTCTGTTCAGATGCTGTGTTAGATGGGTCTAACACTGTGGAATTGGTCTGTGGTGCCCCACCCCAATCATCTAAAGTGAGTGTGCATGGCAAAGAGCCAACAAGGCCACTCTTCCTGGTGCAGACTGGCCCCCTGTGTCAGGATGAGTCTGCACTTTTGACATATAAAAAGCCCGGGGTTTGAGAGAAATCGAGAAGGGAGCAGATCCAACTACCTTTTATGGTCAATATTGCCTCTGCAGGGATGCCTGGAAAAGTAGTGCCTGCCACCCTGTTTCTTTACAATGCACCTCGGAGCTGGGCTCTTGCTCATTGAACAGATGTGTGTGTCAGTAAGAATCTGTGCTTAACCTATTTTTGGTAGCCTTTACTTATCTCTCTTTCTAGCTCGGTATATTGCTGGATTTTACATCTATTTTAGATCTTGTAATAAACTTTCTAGCAGTTTGCGGGGGGGGGTGGGGGGGGGGGCTTATGTTCCTTCTCCACCCGGAATCCTTCAATCCTTGGAACAGATGCTGCATCTGAAACTACAACTGCAATAAAGCTACAGAGTGGTTCAGCAAAAAATGTTCTTGCATTCTGTCAGCATACCAGTAGGACTGTGTCTCCCCTGATATATCTTTGCAGTTTAGCTATAGGAAAAATTGAGGTACAGCACAAACACATGAAAAACTTACAGTACTGAGATCAGATCAAAGCTCTGTCTTGCAAAATATTGTGTTTGATCAATTATGAATACCTAGGGAATAGTATGAAAACAGGGAAGTACATATTGATAGCTTCCAGCCTACTTCCACACAGGTATCCGAATCCACTTCCAAATCCACTGCCATCCATTTTTCCTTGAACAGGTCTAATTCAGTTACAGCTTAGTTATTTGTGTGAGAAGATACACCTGTTTGTTTTGATCCTGTCACCCCTAGCTTCATTTCATATTCCCAAAATCTTTGTATTAGAAGAAATAATTAATTAATTAGTTATTGCTAGATTACTTCCTCTGTACCACCAGTGAATTTCTAGGTACTTGTCAAGCAGACTTCAGACTCAGATTTGCCAGGCTGAGTAGTTTGGCAAACCTAGTCTGACTGATTGAGTTTCAGTTACAGGGAATATATGGTGTCCGAATTGCAAGTAGCATATCATAGTGGCTGAGGCCATGGAGAATAACTTCAAAATGTTTGACAAATCATAAAATCATAGAATAGTATGAGTTGGAAGGGACTTTTAGAACTCATCTAGTCCAACCCCTGTGCAGTGAGCAATGGCATCTTCAAATATATTAGGCTGCTCAGAGCCCTGTCCAACCTGACCTTGAATGGTTCCAGGGATGGGGCATATAACACATCCTGGACAGCTTGTTCCACTGTTTCACCACCCTCGTAAAAAATGTCTTCTTTGTATCTAGTCTAAATCTCCCCTCTTTCAGTTTAAAACCATTACCCCTTGTCCTGTTGCAACAGGCCCTGATAAAAAGTCTCTTCCCATCTTTCTCATAAGCCCCCTTTAAGTACTGAAAGGCCAAAATGAGGTCTACCTGGGCCCTTCTCTAACCCAACTTTCTCAGCCTGTCTTCAGAGGGAAGGTGTTCCAGCCCTCTGATAATTTTTGTGGCCCTCTCTGGATTAGCTGCAACAGGTCTTCCCTGTGCTGAGGACTCCAGAGCTGTATGTAGTACTTCAGCTCTGGAGTCTCACCAGTACAGAGTGAGGTCTCACCAGAGCAGAGTACAGAGGCAGAATTGCCTCCGACTTGCTGGCAACATTCTTTTGATGCAGCCCATGATACGTTTGGCTTTCTGGGCTGCAGGCACATGCTGTTGGCTCATGTCCAGCTTTTCATCCACCAGTACTCTAAGTCCTCCTCCACATAAATGCTGTCAGTCCCCTTATCCCATAGCCTCTATTGATACCAGGATTGCTCAAATACAGGACCTCACACTTGGCTTTGTTGAACCTCATGAGTCTCACATGGGCCTCCATCTTGAGCTTGTCCAGCTTCCTTTGAATGGCATCCCATCCGTCAGGCATGTCAGTCATACCATTCTGCTTGGTGTCATGTGGAGACTTGCTGAGGGTGCACTTAACTCCACTAAGTCATCAAAAATATTAAAAAGAACTGATCCTAATACAGACCCCTGCAGGACACCACTTGGCACCAATCTCCACCTGGGCGTTGAGTCATCAACCACTACACTCTGGATGCAACCACACAATGAATTCCTTATCCACCAAATAGTCCATCGATCGAATCCATATGTCTCGAATTTTGAGAGAAGGATGTTGTGGGGGACTGTGTCAAAGGCCTTGCAGAATTCCGGATAGATGACATCTGTAGCTCTTCTCTTGTCCACTGATGTAGTCACTCCATCAGAGAAGGCCACTAGGTTGGTCAGGTAGGACTTACCCTTGGTGAAGACATGCTGGCTGTCTCGAATAACCGCCCTGTCCTCCATGTGCCTTAGCATAGCTTCTAGGAGGATCTGTTCTTTGATCTTCCCAGACACAGAGGTGAGGCTGACAGGTTTATAGTTCCCAGGATCCTCCTGTCCACTCTTCTTAAAAATGGATGCGATGTTTCCCTTTTTACCAGTCATCAGGGACTTCACCTGACTGCCATGACTTCTTAAATATCATGTAGAGTGGCTTGGCAACTACATCAGCCAATTCCCTCAGGTCTCTGGGATGAATCTTCTCACGTACCATACACTTATGTACGTTCAGGTTCCTCAGGTGGTCACAAACCTAATCTTGTTTTGCAGTGGGAGGGACTTTGCTCCCTCTGGTAGGGCTGTCTATTACCTGGCTTAAGAAGTTACCCTCAATGCATTCCAGGAGTCTCTTGGATTGCCTAAAGTTCACGGTGCTACTGTTTCCAGCAGATGTCGGGATGCAAGTGCAATGTCTTCTGTAGCTGTAGCTGGAGGAAGAAGGCTTTCTCAATATATTCCCCTTGATCAGGCAGCCTGTAGTAGATGCCAACCACAAGGTCCCTTTGTTGCTTCAATCTCTTAATTCTTACCCAGTCAGACATTCTGATTTGGATCAGTTCCTCTGCAAAATAGTGCACCTTGATTGCATTTTCATCTAATAAGGATTAAAGAAAATTACTCAAAATAAGGATTGCCTGTGAAAGATTTTATTTTGAAAACCATACTCTGATGGAAAAAAAAAAAAAAAAAAAGGTAAGAGATTTGGAGAAGTTTCCAACTGGTTTTTGAAATAGAGAAGAAATGAGAATAGAGAGATGTCTGTGTTCCATACCTACAGAGCATCACTACAGTCCAGATGCACAGGCACTGCAGTATTTATCATAACAAACTATGACAAACTGCTAAATTTTGAGTAAGCAGTCATATTAAGAAGAATTATTGGAATTTTACGTATATATGTGTGTATGTATATATGCGTATATATAAATAAAATAGTGCATATTTGTATCCTTAGAAAAAATACATCTAAAAATATCAGTTGGGGGTTAAATCTATTTTGTGATTACTCTTAGAAATTCAGATTTTACTTAATGCAATTTCTCACTCATAAAGAAGGTATTTTTCTATTTTGTTTTATAATATGCAGGCTTTGAAACCTGATATCGTCTCAGGAGAACACACGTAATATCATGCTTCATCACTTTTTGAAATTTGGCACTTCCTTTGCTCTCATAAAGCTTTTCAGAACAGTGTTTTACATTTCCACTGCATGATAATTGTTTTAAATCTAAGGATGTATTTAATGATTAATGTAATTCACTGTTAGAAATATACTTGTATTTCCGATTTAAAATATTACATGCTAATATTTAGAAAGCTGTATCATAATTTGCATTCAGTGTGACAATACTAAAATAATCAATTTAATAATTTAAAATTTATATATACTTAAATTTTAGGAAAGGTCACTAGAGCTGTTTGATGTCTGTATTTATCATAGTGAATAAGCAAGTTAATGTAAAAGTACATGTTGGAATGTGTTTTGATTCTATTTTAGTGCAGCTGTACATTTCAGATGAAACTGCTCCTGAGGAGATGTGGGATAGGTTACATTGCTAATCTCACAGCTGTCTCTTTAGCTATCAGTACTCGTAAATCACAGCCTGTAGTAAAAAGAGTAAGTTAGAGAAGTTAGAAATCCAGAGAACACTATGACAGAGGTGATAGATTATAAGAAATTACTACATTATGAAGATTTTGCATGAAAGGAAATGTCTTGAATTTGAAATATATGCCGGTATTTAATGCCCTTAGGAGTTACGTAGCATATGCTAGTTACAGAGAGTATTTTTGAATTATTATCTGATTATTTTGATAATCGCATAGTAGAAAATTATGAGATGAAATTTCTCTTAAATCTCATGTATCACATTCTTAAATAAGTTCCCACTTACATGAAATGATTGTTTGGTGTGTTTTTTGAATAGCAGTTCATCAACAAGAGGGAAAGAATCCAAATACTCTGTGTGGTAATGCATGGTTATAAATTATTTTGTTCTTGACTAGCAAAACTCACAACTGATCTCAATCACTGAATAAACTGCGAGCTCAATTCCTTGAACACCTTATGAATCCAGAAAAAGTGATTCTGTACACATTTATTGCACATTAAAGATGTATGATCCAGTACCTTATTTACAAAACAAACCTCAAGAAATAGCTCAGAAGTTCTCATCTTCGTAAAATACTAGAAAATAAGTTTTGGCTTTTTCTCATACAAAAAATGGTGATCAAGCTATATGTGTAGCTGTCTGAATAATTTACAGTGGTCTCTCTTAATTTAATCATTAATGTCCACAGCATGTTTAAGAGGATTGGAAGTATCTTGCATGCACTAATTATTCAAAACACTAAAAAAAAAAAATAATTGTGCCAATAGTTCTTGATTTGTATCTCATTTACATTTGCCTCTGAAATACTGTCCTTTCTTTTTAAACTGGATTGCAATTGTACTGAGTTAACATATGTAAACAGTTTCTCACCTTTCATTGAAGTTAAAACCAAAAAATATTGTCAAGCTTCTATGCATATGTAACTCGTATTAAAATGATAAATCAGTTTTCATGGCTATTATGCACAATCTAAAAAAAATACATTGTTCAAGCACCTGTATAAAATGAAGAATATTAATATAAATTTTGAAGTATTTGCCCCATTAGAGAAGTGTATGTATGAATGACCTACGGAAAAAAATCAGCTGCATGTATGGTATGGAATCCAACTTAATCATCTCTGTGGAATAGATGATAGGGACATTTTTTTTTGTATTTTCAAAGTTTTGTTTTATAGTTTGTTCTTCACACCGTACCTTGCTGATGTATAAGCTACCCATTAGGTTGAAGTAGTAAACTGCGCCAATTCCTTCTTTGATTGAGGCCTACAATGTATATTCAAGCTGTCAGGGAAAGAAAAAATTGAAACTACAACACAAAAAAAAAAAGACAGATTGAGACATGCAGTGTTTTGGGCCTCAACTGTCTAAGCAGAGATACAGTATATAATTCTATAAAACTGTCTTTAAAAATCTTAGCTCCAGTTAACGTTGGACTCAGTTCTGCATTTGCTGAACTGAAATATTTTGATGCATCTGATTGTTTATGTGCACGCACATCATAGAGGAAAAGAATTTTTTCTTGCAAGTGATTTTGTACTGTAAAACTTCCAGCAAAAGAAAACACTGCTAACAGATGTAAGTCTCAGTTTATACATGTAACTTTTCTACCTTCAAAATCAGAGCTGTAGTTGTTAGCTATACTTTTCAGTTTACTAACATACATGATTATCTAGCAGTCTCTTTTTGGTGTCTTGTCTTACAATTTTCTTTCTTTTTAAAAGACAAATGTTTTTTACTGGTTTAGAAAGGATTACCTTGCTGTGCCACTGTATAGAAAGACATTTCAACATCAGCTATAAAACAGAGACAGGGATATCAGTCATTTAGTAGCTAAAATGCAAGACAAGAAGAAATAAAACATTAGAATGATACAGCTTTAGCACATATTGGTCTATGTGGTTGTTATTACTTATTACTTGTATTGCGGCATTCAAGTACTGTAATGCTTGAACTATGTTCTCTGTTTCTTGTATCAACCTCATTCAGAACTACTGCTTATCTCCAAGTTCTGTGAGGATGAACAGAGTTCTACAAAAATACATTTCTAGTGTTAAGAAACTTACCTAGCTGACTAAATCTAAGGGTATTCTTACTAAAACACAAGCCATTATACCCTGGTAAAAAAAAAAAAAATTGATACTGCCAGTGACAGTTAGTAGTTTGAATTGCACTTGCTTTCAATGTGATTAAGCGCTTTTGAGAATTTGGGGTTTGATGTGGAGACCAAGACATAGGATACATGGAGCACTGCACAGAGCCTCGGTGCTAAAAGGAGCTGCTTCTGAGCCTGGAACAGGTATAGATGCAGCAATAGACTGCAGCCTTACTGCAGGTGTATTTCTCTCTCCAACACTAATTAGCCTCTGTACAGTGCTAGGTTAAAACAATGAGAAATGAAAGCAGCTGACCATAGAATAGAGAGCACGCACTCTGCCATGTAGATATAACAGCTCTCAGAGAGCTGTCTTTGGAATGCTTGAATACAGCAGTCCATTATATCATGTGGATATACCCTGAGTAATTCAATGAATAATGATCAAACTTAGTATTATAAATTCTTTAGAGTTTTGATGGTGTTTTGTTTTTATACCTGTAGTCTTTAGAAGTGCTTGCTTTTGGTTCACCCTTTAAATGGCCACATGAAAATACCCTCCTAACTTAGTAGAAAGGAAAGAAGAAAAAACTGAGGATGTTTTTGTGGTATTTTTTGTACAGATAGCACGAACACCTCTAATTTTTCTTCTAGAAGGTAATGATCACAGAGTAAGTGGTCTTCAACATAACCCTATTATTAATGAAGCCATGAAATTCTTGAATGAAAAGAACAATATAAGAGTTAATTAGGGATAGTACTATTTCTTTAGTTAATAAAATGCCCTTCTACTTTGTAAACATTTCACAGGGTTCTTCTGCTTGGTGTTCAGGGGCTGAAATTTCTCGTGTTTAAATTCCACGCATATAATACATGGGTGAATACTTCTTATTTATACCATGGCAGCATTGCTCCAACATTTACAGTAAATACTGCTAGTGCCATCACTCAGATATTATAACTGAAATATTTAATTGTAAGTAAAGCAGTATCAAAGAGCTAATGACATCATGTAGCAGCTGTGTTGCTTTCTGATTGAAATATTTCTAAAACAATGATGGTAGATATTTCTAGTCAGAAATAATTTATACATGGTGTTCCAGGCTTCTGACACATACATACATTATTATTTTTCCAACTAAGAAAAAATACAAATAATACTGTAAATATTTCATACAATCCACAGCAGCACGAAGATGAATATAAAATGTATTTGCATCTGATCATGTGTATAGAGTTTGTCTTCTTTTTCAGAAAGTGATGGGAAATATGAAGAAAGAATGATTCTACATGTACGATTCCAAATAATCATTTGGAGTTTTACATAAAATGACTGTATCTAGAAATGGTCAATAGGATATTTCAGGTGTATTTTTTCTTATTACGTCTTTTATAGTCTACACGTAATTACTCCCACAGAGATGGCACTGACTAAACACTCTTCCTCTTTAAAACCAGTGCATATTTTCCCAGCTGGAGATTAATGCATATTAGGACACTTTGCTGATATTTTGCCATTGGAAAAGTAACTGTTTATCTAAATTAGTATCACCAGCTTATTGATTCCTTAGCTTGGAGCATTTCTAGTCCCGTTTAGTTGTGGAGCATGAGAAATGACAACACTAAAACCCAGTGAGAAACCTCACTACCTTCAGGTTTCTGTTTTCAAGAAGAGCCATGAAGCATTTTAAACTAACTCTTGATGTATCTGTTAGGCCTGCCATAATTTTATAAACATTTCAGATTATTAGACCCAACAATTAAAATTAACATGGTCATTTAACTCTGAAAACTATTTGAAGAACTCATTCTTTTGTGGCCATACAATCTGATGTCCAGGAAAGGAAAAAAAAAAAACAAAACAAAACAAAACAAAACAAAAAAACCCCAACAAACAAACAAACAAAAAAAACCAACAACAACAAAAAAAAAAGTGAGCTACCAGTTGTGTAGCAGTCTAGCAGTCTGAAGACTGGAATTCCACTTCACTTTTTATGAACATGTACAGAGAGGAAATATTAAAACTCAGATAATAGCTTTTAAAATCTGTAATTGAGTATAGTCCTAATTGTTTCCTGAAACTTACATGGTCACCAGATTTGCATAATTGTCTGACTTTACCCAGGCATGCTTTCATAGGCAAATAAGTCTTCAGCTGTTATCAATACTCTCACAATACCTACCTAACAATGGAAAGCAGCAGTCTAACTAATCAGAACAAATAAAAATCAACCAACCAAACAAAAAAATAAGAATAATAATCAAAAAACTCCAAAACCCAAACCAACCCAAATCACAACAACCAAAAAGTATCCAGCTGGTACTTTTTAAAGCTGATTTCTTTCTAAATGGAAGTTTAAGAAAGGGGGTTAATTTCTATAGAAGCAGATGTCTGAACCTCATATTCCTGAAGCCCTCTAAGCCAAACATTAATTAGTGTATGATGTTATATATTTTCCTCAGGAGTTTATTGTATCATCTTGTAAAGTACATAACAATTTCTTAATAGAATCTTGGTTCTGTTGCTACATCTCATGTCAAATCAGTTTCCTAATGTTCTTTAGAACTGTTCTCTGTTTTCTGCTAACTAGTATAAACCTGTTAACATTTGACAAGATTATTACATGAAAGTGAAGGAATAAGTTGGAAGATGGTAAATTTACATGTGTTACATTGATTTGAAATGCATATAGGAAAGAATTAAAACATGTCTACCTTTATATGATAGTGCGCAGTGCTTGCATAGAATGCTGTGAATACAGGAGATGAGGTGACTTTGTCAGTCAGCCTTACTGTTGCCTTTTGTTTTCAGTAGGTTTTCAGGCACAGTTGCTAAACTGATGAATAGGCATGTTTTGATGTTTGGTAAGATGCAGTACAGCAGATATTCTTTTTGTCCAGCAACTAAGTAATATTGTAAAGCGAAATAACAGGTCAATAGACACTAAATCACTTTGTGTATCGTGGAATACACAAAGACTGTGTCATGAGTCTACAAATACTTAATAGTGTGAACTAGGATATGGTAGAGCACAACTATTCCAACTGTTACACCCAACTAACATTTTATCTGGGGAGAGAATTCATTCTTGCTGAAAAAAACCAGCATTCTATTGAGATTGTAAATTTTATTTTAAATTACTCCTCCTAAGAAAATGGAATTTCAATTCCAGATCCCATAATAAGAACTGAGCTGAGGAAACAGAAAAGCATATTAGATGGATTCATAATCATAGGCTTCGATCCCAGTAGTTCAGAGTAAGGAAGAGTTTTTCTGACTTTTTATATGGCTTTACAGGTTTTACTATGGTGAGACGAAGAGGGAAAGTGACCAAAGAATAGAGTTTGGCAGCAGTTTAATGCTGTCATTTTGGAATAAGTAAAATATTCCATATTTCTGTAGTTAATAGAGTTTAATTACTAGCAAGGTTTGTTTATATCATACAAAATCTTAGGTTGCCATAGGTGCTTAGTATAGACAGTCTACAGCAGGTTTCTTAGGTTGCTAGTCTCTCCTCTTTGATGCCATTTTCTCCTAATAGTACTTTTATAATTTATGAAGCTGAAAAAAGTGGGACTGTAATCTGCTAGTGCAAAGTATTTACTCTCTGGAACAAGGAAGAAACTGCATACTAGTTGTATTTAAAATTACCATGTCTTTGGTCTGCTCTTGGGGTAGAATGGCACTCATTACTTCTTACACAATCAACTTCATGAAAACTGCTTGAAAATTTCAGTATCCAGGTAAATTTCAGGAAGTAGTAAAGAAAAAAGTGAGACTGAGTGAGAAGAACAAATGTAAAATGAGATTATCTGTTAGCTGTAAAGAGCAGAGTGTAGTACTCAGAAGAGCAATTGATATCTCAGTCTAAATCATCTTTTTGAAGGGATTTAACCCCTGATGTAGAAGCATCCATCACGCCTAATAGTGTAAATAGAAATCATGTCTAAAAATGTATGTCTGATGCCTTTGAAAATGAGCCTTTTTAGAGTGTTTTTATGTATATTCTTTCTGCTATCTATCTTCTCCTTTCCTAAGAAAGCTAAATAGCATAGACCTGGACAGGATCACAAAACTATCAGTTTCTGCTGTCCCAGGAAATGACATTACTTAAATGATCTCACTGCTCAGGATTTGTTTCCAGTATTCAGGATAAATTAACATTCCAGAACAACTCAGTTCTGATGATTATACCTTTTCCTCTAGATCAGACCTTTGCTATTGATTACCAGTTATATGCATTTATCCTCACGTCTTAGGCTTAAACTTTCTTCCAAAGCTTTAGTTTTCCAGTATGGATAGTAATCATATTCCTTCTCAATTTTCATTTAGGAAGGCTAAACAAATCAAACGTTTTCAGCCTCTTCTAGTTTATAAACCCAGTACCTAATGCATACATTCTAGTTGTTCAGTTTATAAGTGCATGAGACTGAATTTTGCATTTTTAACTGTGATTTAATTTCATTACGTTCTGTTAATGTAGTTGACAAAGTCATAAAGATGTTCCTGTAAGACCTCCCAGTCCTTTTGTGTGCTGAAAATAATGAAATAGTGTCGCAACTTTCACTGATACACTGCATTTTACCTGACTCATTAAGGGAATATGTAAGATACACCTTATTTAAAGATCTCTTCTAGAAATCTTCCTTCAGACTCTACCTAGATTCTTCTTCTGTCGTAATGCTTCTCCAAGCTCCTGTCCTCATTTTAACTTCCTGTTCTTTAACAAGATCCAGATAAATCAAATCTATCAGATTTCTGGTTTTCATAAAAAAATATTTAGCTTACTTAAAAGCTATCACAGTGCCATCCCAGTCAATCTGGGGAAAAAAAATCTCTTTAGAAAATCTCTTTATTTCCTTTTACCATGTCTTTAAATCTTCTTTGTTTCAATGTTTGCCAAGGTCTTGTTTATTCCATAGTTTTATCCTAACACCGTAAATAACATTTTAGCAGATTTCGTGATATGTTGTAGTTACGGAGATATATAGAAGAGAATTACTGTTCACACAAGTAGCTTATAAACATTTTTGTTTCATAATCCCTACTATGTCTACTGAATTCAGAAAAAAAAAGCAGTGTAGTTTATAATAATAAAAAGCTGATAAATTGTAGTTAGAGTTAATATGCTTTATTTAGACATTTATTTCAGGTTTTGCACAATTCCTAGAAATAAAAGTGTTTTGAAGGAGTGGAATTTTGAAAAAAGCAAGGTGCAAACCACAGGCATATGTGGCAGGAAGGTGAGCTGAGGTTCTGAGGCTAGTACCCACACTCACTGCTACCTGTGCAATGCACACTGAATCTGAAAGGCTCTATAGAGCATCCACTGCGTGCACTTCCATTCATCACAGGTCACAGAGCTCTTTACAACCCTTACAAGGAATGTTTTGACTAAAGCCTCACTCTCTATGATGTTTGTTTTCTAGTTACCACACAGAGCACAACATGGAGTTATGACAAGCATATTACAGTTACAATGTGTCAATTAATTATACTTGCTACAATAAAATTGAGCATATGCATACCTAAAACAAAATGGCAAACCGAAATGAAAACAAAATGAATGCCAAAATACTGCCAGTGAACATCTCTTCCATATGTGAACCTGAGCAAGTTATTTATGGAAATATTATTAAAAAAACACCCCAAATACCTGAAAATACTGACAAGCAAATCTTACTGTCTGAAGAACAGTTTAATATTCTCGTCTTAAATCTTTTTTTTTCAAACTCTAGAGGTTATATTGTTGAATTCAAAAATACATGGGAACAATCTAATTGGTACATTGAAAGTCATTGAACTGTGAGAGGATTCTTCATTAATACTTAAATATTGCAAATAAATGGTTTGATGAAATGGCAAGTGCACTCTCAGTGGAAGATAAGCTCATGCTAATACATTTAGTGTGTTTTGATATAGACAAAATTCCTATGTGACAATAAAAGCTGTAGGGCAAGCTGTATTTACCATGTGCCGTGGTCAATTTCAACTTGTGCTTTTAACTAATCTGCCCATACTGTGTCCAGTCTAACAATCATAGTGTCTAAGCAGTTTATTTGCAATAAAATCTGTTCTATCATCCCAAGACCCTAAACGATATAGTCTAATTACAGAATTTTCATGACCAGATATATTTACTTCATAGGTACAACTTAAAATTTGTTTCTAAAATCTGTAAGTTCTCAAAATGGAATGGTTTAAGATTAAAAGAAACATCCTGAAAGATAAAAGAAACAAATTTTAAGAAGCCTAATTGTACAGGAGATATTTTCAATATATATCCTATGCCTCTAGTAAATGAGTTTAAAAGATCTAACGTAATAAACTTCCCATCCTTAATAAAGAGGATGTGTCTAAGTGCCATTGCTGCGCTGTACAGCAACTTCAAGATTAGAACATACAAATTTTTTCTTCTTGTTGTTTCTCTGGCGCTAATATGTTTTTTATAAGGAAGTTTCTAAACATCAGGCATTTGCTTAAATTAATGACCCTCAGATTTCAAGAAATTAGAATAGTTACAGTGTAGTAACTCCAGGTAACGTGAAAATACTGGGGTTTAGGAACTGAGATCCAACTTCTGTAAAATTAGAAATTTCAATGACCCACTTTAAAACAATTATATCACTAAAAGCATTGTATGAGCTATCCAATTTATTTATTAATTAAAAAAAACTTCACATAATTCTGAATTAAAATATTACATGCTTTAATTTCCCAAATACAATTCTGTATGCTAATAGAATACAAATATTAACATTGCAGTGTAAAATGTGATCATTTTAAGAGGCGTTTCATTTTCTCCAGATGTCTTCCAGACTTTATTCTGTCTGCAGAGATATCTCAGAATTCCACATTTATATAGTGGTCCTATTTACATGAACACGTAACACATCTTTCTGTTGTTATGCAATAATAACAACATAAAGTTCTTTCCAGGTATAAAGTGTTTATTATTGTAACTATCTCAGTTTCCTGTGCTGTTCTTCAGCACTGAATTTCACAGATACACTCTGTGCTATCAGTGGCTTCCTAAGAACTGTATAAAGGGGAAGCTGCCAGAGCAATTTGTTTCAAAGAACTTCTAAATTGACTGCAAAAATAGCAAAATACACCCAAGGAAAAAGATACCACAATCATTAACTTACTTTAGGAACAGCACTGGTTATTAATACATTTTAAAGAGTACAAATATAAAAAGGTATGTGATGTATCTGTAGATTCCTTCCCTATAAGTTGTTTTTCCATTGCTGTATTGTGAATGAGAGAATGAAGAGCAGTATAGAGTCTCGGTGTGTGAGAATCTTTCGCGATTGATTTTTACTATTTGAAGAACTTTTATATCAAAAGAATTGATTTCAGCTTCTCTGTAAGATGCCTGCCTGAGTTAATTGGGCCTTGTACAGGCAAAGCCTTGAAAATTCTGAGTGTAAAATGGAGCAGGTCCATTCTCACCCCATTCTCAGTCTCTTCAGTACAGTACAGCTGCTCTGTGCTCTCTGTTTTTCTCCATCTTTCAAGGCTTTCTGTCCCACCAGGTTACCAATATTTTAAATATAATAAATAATCCTACCATCAAACATTATTAAGAGCCGACAATGATTCTTGATTAGCAAAGTAGATTTTCTTTCCCTTCTTCCTGACAAATGAAGCAGACACTTAACTGTCAGGCAACTCTGCTTTCATATCCAAAGAGCACCAGTCACATCACTGAAGTGATACAGAGTGGTTTTGCTTGAACAGTGTTAGTTGTTGTCAAAACTCTGCAAGGCTTTGACAGCTGCTAGCATTCAGGAACACCACAGAATGAGACTTAATAATGTAGACTACTTGGGTTTTAGAAAATATAGTGTAAATAAATTTATGAATAAGAGGAAATCAGAAGCCACAGAACTCCTACCCACGTGACAGGGATGGAGGATTCACGAGAGAATAGCATCTCAAATAAAACAGCAAATACATCAAGATACTGTGGGAATGAGTTACTTTGACACAGGTTTATGTTCTTCTGCCAAGTGTTATTGATTTCTTTCTTTATTTTTGTGGTAGAAAAGGCATCACACTTTCTGCACTCTATAATGTGCACCTGCTTATAATGGTATGCTTGCTTAATGGATCCTATAAAAAATCGTCAGAAAGATTTCACTCAAAATTTTACTTTTTAGCATTAATAATTACTTTTAAAATTTGTATATAGAGAATGTATCACCAAAAAAGAAGGGTTTTTTCCTTTCCTACTCTTAACTTGTTTCTAAGACCTTGGCCCTAATAGCTAGATTAAGTGCATGATAACGAAACCAGGATCTATTTTATTGATATTATCTATTTCCCTTATTACCATCTGCTAATATCTTATTCAAAATACATGGTAAGTGAAATTTTCAAGTACTTCAGGTGATTTCTAATATTAAATAGTTTTGAGGAGAGGGCATACTGCCTACATTCGTAAGGGAGACTAAGAACAATGTGAAATAGTTATTGAATTTATTTTTTTTTTAGTTACTTTGTGATTACTACTGCATTTGGAACACTAAAATCAGTACTAATGTGAGGGAATGAACCTGTTTATAAGGTTAAGTTTATATTTTTAATGTTTTCAATTGAATCTATGTAGCCTGTCATTTGATAGCAAACTTCACTAAGGAGTTCCTCCCTTCTGTCCCACATGGTTCTGTTTTAATCTCTGTTTTAAATCTAACTTATAAAGTTATGTTTTGTTATAGTTACAGAATATATGATCTAATAGTAGAGTAGAAAAACATGAATCTGTATTAATCTAAATAATCTAGACACAGGAATAATAAGGAGGATGTACACTAATTTCATACATTATATGGAAAATTGTGTTTCAGGAAATGGAAATTAGGCTATTTTGAAAAGAGGGACCAGCTGAAATCTTCTGCCTTGCTCTTATGCTTCTCGTTGCGGAATTTGGGTTTAGATTCACTTACTCCCTCTTCTGCCATCTTCTGAAATAGCAGTACCTCATATTAAATTATGAAGGCAACATCTGTCCACAGTTTTGTCCACAGAACATTGAACTACTGGATCAAAACTGTATGTTGGAAAGTTTTGCTATTGGTATCCTGATTTTCTGCCCAAGTTAGATATCAGGTTTATGGCATATAAGAGGTATGTGTTTATAAATAGCAAGTGGCTTTTGAAGGAATAAATTACTTGTATTAAGCTCTTATGTGACAATGGTATAAACAGGTATTTTTTCTTCTCCACTAAAAAAGGTGTCTGAGATCCTGAAGTTACGTACGAATGTATGATATGACTATATAACATTACTGTCATAATATAAGTGGAAACAACCTTTGGAGAATTTTGGATTTATCACAGCTACTAAAATAGTTCTAGCTTGGAGAGGAGAGGGGAATTTATATGAATTTATTCTATTGTAAATGTGTTCCTCAATGTTATAAAAATTACTTCAGCTGCTGCTGCGTAGGAAAAAGAAATCAATAAAGGAAATCAGACATAACAGATGAGAATTTCAGGCCCAGTGACAGTAGACAGAGACCTGGGTGCCTTATATCCACACACCTTTCAATCAAGTAATATGTGTACTGCAGTGGAATAAACTGAAGACACTCTGGCAGCCAAGTAGACTTTGATCACTTTTGTTCATAGATGTGACTCATATTTCAGCCACTCTTTTCTAAGCTACTGATCTTCCCTAAACTTTACAGTGAGTGCTCAGTGAACTTAAAGAAACCTTTACTCATTCTGCAAACAGACATTAAATACTCATGCTGGGCCTCACTTTTTTTTTTTTTCCCTTAAAATATAAGATACAGTCTCTTTGTTACTTTTTTTTAATTATTATTTGTCCAATGTCCTTCACATTCTACAGAGAAAAAAAAAATAATTATTTTTATAGTCAGATTGCTTTCATTAATTCAGTTTTATAGCAGAAATGAAGTTTGAAAATACTAATTTGCCTACATAGATTTTGTTGATACATGGATTTTGTTGATTTCATGGTACATTAAAATACTGTATACAATTAAAAATATAGACAATAAATACATTTTCAAAAATCACCCTAATATGTCTGAAGGGAAGGCTAAGAAGCATTCACTTTTTCTCGATGAGGATACAGGGATACTGAAGGCATAGTAGGGACGGCCTTGTTCTTTTGGTTGTTTGTAGTGGTAGACTGCACTCTGAGAAACAACACACTGATAGAAAACTGTGATGTAGCCTTTGGTGCTGCTGTTCCTGTGCCAATGTAGTGTCTTGCTGGATCATTATTTGTTATATATATTTGTTATATAATGATCATATGAAATATGATCATTATTTGTTATTAATGTTGTCCAGATTAGAGCGTGATGGTGTGGGCTCTGTGCAGTCTATGAAAGCTTCATGTGCACAATAGAAAAGTGAAGCTGTATGTTTTATGTTCTGGGTGTGAGGTAAAGGCATGTGGGAGTCGGAGTGTTAAAAGCCTGCTGAGGTAATACAAAAAACTGCAGAAAATAGAGGGGACCAAACTTGCTGCATTGTTCTCTATATTGCCTGTTCCTTGTGACCTCTGCAATGAGCTCTGCCCTATGCTGCACAAGATTTTACTTTAAAAAAGAAAACATAACCAAAAACAAACTAGGAAAAAAATAGCTTCTGGCTAGCAGAGCAATAACTTGATAGCGTAGTCAAAGCCTCAGTTTGCTCCTGCTAGATCTACTTTAGCATGTTTTTTTTTCCAGTGGAGTGAACTGGATCCTCTTTGACCTCCCTACCAGTCAGAATAATTGTTGACCCATGCAGCATGCATACTGTGCTTTCCCCCAACCAAGGATGAAAAGCAGCTGTTAGCTATGGTGTCTCAGGTCTCCCAGAGGCATCATAGCTATCAGAAGCAGAGCGCTACCCAGAAGTTGTGGGAGTGAGTAGTTGCTGCCTTGCTACACCTTTCTTTTTTTAATGCTACAAGAATCATAAAAAAATTCCCTTAAAACATCTCAATCTCCAGTCTCTCTAGGGAGTAAGTCAAAAAAAAAAAAAAAACAAACCAAACCAAAACATTTCATATGGTCATTTATAGCCAGAAGTACAGTTTAAAAACACAGCATGGAAAGAAACAGGTGAAAACTGAAGATTTAGCTTTCAATAGAGAGGGATACTGAAAGTCCCCTTAAAAGAGATATTCAGAAGCATTTGGTTTAGATTTTGAGCTCTCTAGGAAGTCACCTTAGAGATGACTTTCTGAAACACTGTCTTGTCTTCTTGCCTTTTAGTTAATGTTGTGTGATAATCCCTGGTATTCAAATCCAAAGAGATTTATTTCATTCCTTTTATATTCATCTGAAATTATTCATTATATCAGCACTTGCTCTTTTCTTGGCAGCATTAAAAATACCTATTAGAAGCAATCATTTCAATTTTTTTACTGCAATAGTGATCACAGAAAAGTAGCATTCTAGCATTACCACGTTCAAAAAATTTTGCAAGCCTGCGAATATTTACAGTGATTTGGATGGATGAAAGAGGCATGCCAAGAAAATAAAAATTCTTCAATAAATATATTCTTCAATTTTTTAGGGGATATATAAATAATGATTTTAAGAAAACAGGAATACTTTCTGCCTTGTTCATATTTTAATAGTATTCTCCTCTTTGCTGTTTCAGTGATTAAGTGTTATGACATTTCAGAAAGCATAAATCCTGCTGGGATATTTAAGTTTGGAGCCACCTCACGATGAACAAATAAAATAAATTAAAAACAAAACAAAACAAAAAAAAAAAAAACCAAACCAAAACCCACAAAAAACACCCAGGATCTTAGCAAGTTGTTTTGCTTTTTCCTTTGAAAGAAAATTGGATGGTAAAGCAATATGGCCTACTAAAACTGTTCTAGCCTCGTTATTAACTAGAACCTCCTTTTGAAATTCATTGCCTTCAATTACATTTTTTTAAAGAATTTTAATTATGTGCCTGAAAAGAATAAAGATGCTTCAGGCTCCATTTGTTTATCGTGGAAGGCCTAAAAAAATGAGGACAGAGCTTCCCAGCTCATGCAGGGGTTGCAGAGAGAGAGAGATGACTTTTAATTCGACAAGTTCAGAGAGATTTCTTAGTTTGACGTGCACAGCAGGGGGTCTTTGAGTGCCTGGCAATACTTCTGCATTCTGAGCTTTGAAAGTCTTTCCCTGAAGCAGAAATTGTATCAAAAGCCAATGATAATATTCCCTGCAAGGTAAAGGACCCTATTGAAGATTTCTAGAGCTGTTTATTTATTCATCACAGTTTTTTCTTTTAGGACATATCAGGCGTGTAGGTAATAATTCACAAGGATGCTAGGAAAATGAAATAAATAAATAAATGCATAAATTGGAATCCCTCATTATTCATTCACCCTTCCCATAAGTTTTCCACAGGCCACATTCACCTATAGCCATGTTCGCCTATAAAATTTCCTGTCAATCCTTGCCATATATTCTGCATAAAATCTTGTCTTCAAATCTCAGCTTTTCCTTATTTTTACAGAATTGTAATTTCTGTCTGCCTTCTACCACCAGCTGAGTACATAAGATGTTTATGGCCATTTATTTCCACTAAACCCTCAAAGTGATTGATTAATTTTACAGAAGGATATTCAATTTCTTAGGGGTCTTTTTAAATCTTATTTTTAAAGTAGATTTGAGATAACTGTTTCAAAGCCAAGATTAAAGTGTTATTTATATTCCAGGGATCAGAGTTTTAATGTTTTGGCATTACTTTTATTTGAAAGGTATACACATACGTTTTTTTTTTCTGTTTTGGATTTGTTTTGTTTCTGCAGCAGATCTGGGACTGTGAGACTACAACAACCTTTCCCTTGTGTAATATCAATGTCGGCTATCACTTTGGCAGAATCAGCCAGCTCAGTGAAGACAGAAAAACCCTCCTTCCCTCCTGTTTTTTCATCTGCTGGTGGCATTCAAAGTGACCTTCCCTTATAAATATTGGTGAGTGACCACGTGGGGAAAGCAGTTCCTTGGTGCAGAGAAACTTGTTTCAAAAAGCTGTGTTGATTTGAGGGATTTCCAATTTTTTCAAAGATGAAAAGACCTCACATATGCAGGTGTTTGGGTTGTTTGGTTTTTTTCTTTTTTAATATGTGATAACTTGAGATATTTAACAACACTGAATTTCTCTAGATTTTTTAGCATTTAGAGAATACTAGCATGTGCGCCTATTCAGACTGTACGAAACAATCTTTCAAAGTACTGTTTTAGAGAAAGAAATACTTCCTGACAGCAAACAAGAATCTCTTCTCTCTTCCTGTTACTTTCTGTTGGCTAAATGGTCTGGAATGGTATAAATTTATCATCACTTCCAATTATGGCAAGGGGAAACTTTCACAAGTGTAGGAATTAAGGAAGATAGCTAGCAGCTGCGTTCTGGGACCCTTCTGGTTTGGGAAGCATGCCTAGGGTGAAATCCCAGCACTGCAGAAATTTCAATACCCTGGGCAGTCCAGGAATGATGTAGTAACTGTGGTAGTTCCATAAGGCTGTCTAAATTTCATAGTTCAGTACTGAAAAAGTTTTTAGGTCATTTGAGGCTATCTTGGCTGATGTATTCTGCTTGAGACATCCAGTATGCCTAAAGAGATTTTTAGTGTTGAAAACAGATGTGGATATAGTGAAACAGCCATCCATGGCTAAGGAATGTATCAAGTGCCATAACACAGAACATTACAAAGTGTGTACTCAAATACAAAAGATACTTTAACCTGGCTTGGAACAATTTGGAAGCTGTAAATCTGTACAGGATCTAAGGCTGGAAATTATTTAAGGATTACGCATCTTTAATCTAAAGACATTGCCATGAAGAGTCATCTAGCTGGCTGCCATTCCGTATTAACTATGTTGTTGCAATTATTGCCTATTCAGACCACAGCCAGACAACTATGATGTATCATTTATGACTGTATGATTAGTAATGTTTGATTTTTATTTTTATTAATTATTTTTCTTAACCATGTGTGTACTTGCAGTATGTCAGTTTAAAGGACCAGAGAAGCTTAAAAAGAAATATTAATAGGAGCATTATCATGGCACCAGCCTAACAAAATAATGTCTTTCCATCAAAGAAACAATTACAGCAAAAGGAAGGGCTGGTTATATGTAGTGTATGTATCTCTTGCTTAAAGAATGTGCCCTGTAGCCATTTAGAAGTTCTTCATCTATGGGTTAGGATTGCCACTGATTTCCCTGGCTTCTACTAATCAGGGAACAGAGCAGAGAAGAGAAAGAAGAAGGTAAAAAATTAGCAAATTGCATAAATGGCTATGCTCTGTCAATGTTCTTTCTTTCTGCATCAACTTTGTGATGGAGTCTTACTAATTTTGGGGATAGCATTTGGGTGTATAGGTAAATCAGTATCAGGCTTGATCTTGAGGGTTTGTGTGAATCCCTTAGAACTGAATTAAACCTTCATATTGGTCTGGGATCATTATACTAATGATTTTAAAAAACAAAGGAATGAATAAATGTACTGGATGAATACATTTTATACAGCTTTATGTCTAGTTGCATAGTAATAACCACGTACTGCAACGTACTGATGCATGACGGAATGGTTACACACCATTTAAAACATGAGGGGAGGGTAGATTTTCAAAGCATTCATCTTTTGAGAAAGATCTTCTTTAACTATGTTTCCATTCTAAAGTTGTCTGTCAAACTCAGAGTATTGCAGAACATTACAGTAGCCGTATGGAATAACTTGCTGTTTGATCGTATGATATTTTGCATGTATATCTGCTTTCCTTTAAAATGGATGAGAGAACTATAGACAGTCCAACATTTAAAGACAGATTTTTTTCTTTTCCATGCAAGATTCCATGTATGGGCATGCACATCACAACTTATTATTTTAAGTTATAGTTGCTTTTTTTCAAATCTTTGAAGAGGAGCTGGTTTACTAATAACAGGTAGTTGGCAGCAACTGTTCTATCCTTACTAAGAAAGTAAGAAAGTAGCAGACGTTAGGATGTGACCAGAGAGGATCAGATGTAATTGTTACTATTTCTCAGTGCATTTCTGATAACTCAGAAAATGGTGGCTTTTTTACTTTTTGCTATGTCCACAGTTAGAAAGAAGAGACAAAGCATGCCATTTGTGATACTATGTTTTCCTGTTTTAATTTCTCTTTGATACAACCACGTACTTCTGTGTGATCTGCCAGATGATTGTAGGTTCAGTAGTATGCTGCTTTCATTCCATTTAGCACATATTTGATATTTTGTTCAAGTTTGACATTTTACAAAGACTAAGGGGACTTAATTCTAGAAAAATGAGAGGAGTAAATTGATAACTAAATACATTGAATATTTCATTTAAACACCTATAAATCTTCCCCCTGTATGAAGAAGATGGGATTGAACACATTCTTGTTTTTAATCCACCTCTGATTATATTATTGGGTTTTTTTAAAGCCTCAACTATTTTTCAGGAGTTTGGTGAAAAATCCTATGCAAGCTCTAACACAGAAAGCTTTAAAGGCAAATTTACTCCTTTGAAGCCTGTAGCTCTGAACTACATACATAGGCTTTATGAGGACACTTCCTTGCAACTTGGTTCAAATATGGATTGATTGTGTACACTGCATTAACTTCCAAAGTATAAAATATCATTAGTTTTTAACAGTGTTGCTCTCCTCTGAGTAAAGGACTTTGCTATAAAAGAACGTACATTTCTCTTTGTATCTGCGAGTTTTTTCTTCACTTTTAGTTATTTTTCTTGTGCCTAATCTCTTAGGAATCTGATGAAACTGGAATCATAACACTCTTGTTTTTTAAATCAAAAAGTCACACAAACTAACAACTAGCAGACATGCGATTCTTCAGCACCTAGAACTGATAAAGCCAGCTTTCCTTTGGAAATCTTGTGTTCTTTGTACTCTAATATTACTGATTTCAACTGCAACCCCAATTTTCCTATTCCTCTTGTCTCCTGTTACCCTCTTCGGCTGAGCACAGCCAGATCCTTTCAGAGTGCCTGAATTCTAGTCACATTCCTCTCGCTGGGGATATTAATCTGGCTCTCCATCCCTGAAACTTGTAGGGTTTTAATTATCTTTAATGCTTGGGTTGGGTTTTTTTTCTTATTTGACTAACATTTGACAATCATCCTGAAAAATTACTAAGTGGAGAAAGTTAGGACACACGTAGAGACTGGGATTTTAGACTTAGGTAAGGGCAAAATGCACACGCATTAAAAAAGATCCAAGATGTAACTGAGATACTCATGTTGCCAATAAAAACTCTTCATGCAACTCAGTAAAAAGAATCTCCACGAATGTTTTTCTTAAGTAAAAAGCAAATTTTTGTAAACCATACTTATGACTCTTAATGCCTTATTTGATCTTTTGTTTGTTCAAATAGCAGATAAAACAAAACAATTTCCCTCCAAGGTTTAACTTAGAAAATATATAAAATATATTTGTATGTTTTATATATCTTT
>NW_009915816.1:0-17010 GCF_000696875.1 Nestor notabilis | reverse complement strand
ACTGCTGTAGCTGAACCCAGGACAGCCCTGTGAATTAATTCCTTTCTAATAATGGTTAGTTATAGATCCCACTGTGAAACAAAGGAAGGTCCTATAAAGAAGTAATAAATGGGAAACAGATATTTGGCAAAGAACATTGTTGCTCGTTCCTTTCACCCATCGGTCTTTATAAGCATTTCATGAGTAATAGGTTATGTGGCTTCTCCCAGACTTTTTTAGCTATATTTGCGGAATGCCCTTCACTGGAAGACTTTAAGTGAGATTAGTAAAAGTGATGGTAAATTTGCATGGGAGGATGAACTACATGACCTCGTGGGTTTCTTTTCTTATGGTTTTCTTTCCTGCTTTGCATGTCTAATACACCTCAAACACTTTGCTGTGCTGCATTTAGTTTAGCCTAAACTGAAAATGAAATAGAGTTGTTAATGGTTTGCCTTCTCTCTATTTCACATATCCGAGCTTAAGGACTTCTCTTCCTATTCAGTTTTAAAGCAGTGAGACAAGAGAGAAGTATAATTTAGAGATGTCTTATTTCCAGAAATCTTGCTTGCAAATGCTTTGCCCTGTAAAGACAAAGGTCAAGAGGGTTTTAAACCAGGATGTTCCTTACCAACTGAGCAATTTAGGAAGCAATTATTTGTAGCTAATATGGTTTGGGATGGATGCCATCGTTAGAACAATGAGAATTTTCCCTTGTTTTTGATCCAGTAAACATTTGCTTATGGAGCTATATAACCATACATATGGACATAAGGGAAATGAAGGCAAAACGAAGAAGAAAAGGAAGTCTCTGAATTGAAGACAAACTCACGGTACACATTTTAACTCAAAATGAAGCTGGGCTCAAGAATAAAGGCTTCATTTATGATTGCTGAAGAATGATGAGGTTGTTGGAGGTCAACAGAACTGTAGTGTTATGATCTACATGAAAGTACAAAAACAAAGAAAACAATTACTTTAATCTGTTGTTCAAAGCAAGCTATTATGTCTACCTAGTTTAAATTAGAAAACAAAGATATTTTCAGACAATATATTTTACTTGCTAGTAAAGTGATCTCCAACTATATATTGCTGCTCTAATGCTTTTCCAGAAATTCAGACTAACTAATAATCATTACATTTTCCAGAAACCTTTTTCTATATCAGGTTCATAAAGCCAAATTGAGAAGATGATAGACAAAAGTGTTTTGCTTCAAATGCCCTTTTCTATCTGAAGATAAGTGCTGTGTACAAGTAAGAGAAGCTATATATTGTCACAAGACGTAAAGTTCTAATATAACTTCTTTTCCGTAGCATAGTCATAGGAAGTATTTAACACTTTTTTGCATTTCTGGTCATTTATGCACAATGGTAGCAAATTATTAATATTTTTATTGTTCAGATAAAATCTTTCCTCTGATAATGGCAGTAATTCCAAAGGAAGATACATTTGCTGAATAAAACATGTTTTAGCCGCAAGGCTTCTCTAACAGTTCCATGGTTAGAGTCCCATGGAATGGCCAGCGTCCAAAGACACAAAAAGAGGTAAAACATCAGTTTCAAAGTAAATATGGAAAACTACATTAGGGAACATTTAAGTCTATTAACATCAGCTGTGTCACATATGTTAAACTTGTACTAAGCTCTAGTGTGTTGAACAAAGCCAGAGTATGTAAAGTTTTGTTCTTTTGAAACAACAGAGCAGAAGTAAGACAGAAGTGAAACAGTAAAAAAGCAGCTGCAGAAAGAAGACTTGTGATTGCAGGCAAATACTGAAACAGTGACTTTTTAAAATGTTAATGATGCTACATCCTTCATCTCAGGAACATTTATTAACATATAGGTACCAGAAAAGCTAAATGTATCTTATCAAAATACTTGTTAATTTACTAAAAGAGAATATATCTAGTAATTTCTGAAGATAAAATTTGGACACCTGTGCATCGTTAAGCAGGAGTATGTTAGGCTGCCTTTTTAACTCTTGTAACACGTTGTTACTGGTTTTACCTACACACACTCCGCTCTGCCATGCTGATGCTTTAATCCAGTAAAGGAAGGCTCAAGGCTTCCTTATTTGTAATAAGAAAAAGAAGAAACAGTCTCCATTATTGAGACTAAATTTAGTCTAGCCACCAAAAATGTTGGTTTTAATGATAAAAAATTATTGTGTGTCATATTTTAAGCCTAGATAAGACTTCAAAAATAACCACAGAAATCTAAAGCTGTCACGTCAGTTCTTCTGTGTGGGAAGATCCTGCTGGGAAAAGCAATGGAAAGCCAAAACAGCAATAGGCTTTATTATGCAATTTTGGTGTTTGATCCAGATAGGTGAAATTGCGAAGTCCTTAGCCAAGGGACATCTTCAGAGACATCTTCAAGGCACAAACCCAGAAAAGGAGAGTCAATACATCACCCACACCTTCCCTAATAATTCTTTTCACCAGGGTTTAGTTTGGGAAAGAAGCTATTCCCTGTTCTGTAGGTTCGACAGTGTTCGAATGCCTGACAGGCCAAATTAAGGTGAGGCATTATAGGCCAGGCTGTGTCTGAAAGGTTCATTAATAAAGACAGAGACCTCTGCTAAAAAGAACAGTGTTTCAGAAAAAGAAAATGGAGTGTTGTAGTTGTTTTGTTCTACTTCAATAAATCTGTGTTTTCTGGCTTTTTTCAGCAAAGAGCAGATGGAAAACTGAGTCATGGATTAAAGGTATACCACACTCAATAGGAATTTGATTCTTTCTTTTCTGGTTTACAATAAATTAAATTAATAATCATCAGCTTTAAACAGGAGCCCAGAAAAATATGTAAATCCACTGAAAAAGAAATGTGAACAAGTATCATCTTTTCAGAATGCATTTTATTGTTCCCTTTGAAAGCAAGATACAGTTTTCAGTTTAGCCTCAAAGCTGTTTTTCATTATTGTGGCTTATTGCCTGCTATTAACTGTTTCCAAAGCCCATTTGTTCTTTGACTGTTTCTGCTACAGGTTGTGAAAGAAATTGCTGGATGTTGTGGCCCATTAAGTTTTATATTTGGTTTGCTGTAGTAAAAAATATTAATAGTATCTTCTGCTGCCTACTCTTTTGACAGTAGGAAAGATGAGGACAGTAGTGTGGATTCCCTCTGTACTTTGTAGCAGGTTTAAAAGAAATTTGTTTGACCATGAGTTGCCAGAGAGCTGACATGGTACTTGAAGAGCTACTGTGTGCATTTCTAATGGGTGTTCTGGTAACCGATGGCTTATGTTGACCCTCTGTACCAAATATTTTGCTCAGTCTCCACTCTGTACAAAAATGAAAATATGGCAGGTGGATGGAAGGAAAAGCTTTCTGTGACTCGATTAGTTTTGTCACTATGATTTGGAACCATCTTACCTCACTTCTGTTTTCAACAATGTGAAGCTGTACCGCTGAGCTTGTTCCTTTGGAATACTTCATAATCAATTGGGAAAAATTGGCAGGTTTAAAACACAGGTCAGCTGATCTATTTTGAATTTCTATTTTAGTTGTCTGAATGGCTTATCTGTGAAGATGTGGTGTCTGTGTTTCAGCTGTTAATATTTGATCAGATGAAACCTATCCTGTGTAACCTGCATCCTGAGCAGTCCTGATAAAATATATATGACAACTCATGCATGCAAAGTTACATAAGCCTTGTGTTCACAGGAGGTAGGGAATGTAATGCAAACTGCTTTAGCAGGATGTAAGCTGAATCCACTAGCATGTAAGATAAATGTAGCTCAAACCTGCTGTCATAACTGTGGTACCACTTTGTGACTATTGAGCATCTGAAGATGGATATGATGTTCAGAGGTTAAAGACGTGTTGGGTGCTGGATATTCTATGTACATATATTTCAGGAGAATTAAAGCATATATTCCAAAATGATTTGACTTGTGTTGGGTCTGACTTTTTACCCACTGAAAATTCCTAAAACTCTTACCAATAAATGGTCAAGTCATTATAGGGGTAATGTGATTTTTGCATAAAGGTTTGTTTTGGAAACGGAAGTGAAAGAAGAGAAAAGGGGTTAAAAAAAAAGACTGGTGATGAAGGAAATTGAACAGTGAAACCGCTTTCCCCATAATAATTTTATTTGGAAGTATAAATTTGCGGGTTTCTTCTATTTTTCTTTATATGCCTTGAGGCTTTGCCTTTAATCCAGGGTTTTATCATCTCTTAGGAATGCATTTTATAATTTAAATAAACAATAGAGAAATAGACCCACTAGTGATAAGCCTGAAGGCTCTGTCTTTAGTCTCTAGGAAATAAAAATGTGAAGTGCTCACCCCTCACTTTATGAAGCTATAAAGCTCTGCTCCAGTCATATAGTTTTGTGACTGTTTCCTACCTTTAGGTGTGAAACACATTATTACTTTTTTATTAAAAAAAAAAAAGCTGATCTGTAAATACTGTTTTGCTTTTATTATTTTGTAATAGAATGATACGAACAACATAGCAAATTAACATACAGTAGCTACATAGGCTCAAAAATGCTGGTTATTTTTTAATTTTCCTTCTTTTTTGTTTTCAAGTCCAAGCCTGACTATCTGAGCTCTTTCAAAAGTGTTTCTTAATCTATGAATACCAAGCTTGAAAGGAGGTAAAGACCATCTGGAAAAGTCTTCTTCCTGGAAAGAAGCAAGAAATGGATGGTCTCTAAGTCTTAGCGGTAGGTGTCCATCAAGATGGAAAGAGCATATAATGCACTTAATTTTGGATATAGTTTTGACCCTCTCACTTGCTGAGCAAGTGCTAGACTTGAAGAAGCTTGGAAACTTAGTTTGTAGTGATAAAGACAGACATGGATTAGTTCCATTCCTCTGGGTAGGAGCATTGTCTTTGATTTAAATCTTCATGGGAGTACTAGGGAGATACTTGCAGTAAGTTCCCTCTGTGACAACTGATCACCGTTCTAGTTCTCCCAGAAGGCTATTAACTTTGGCATGATCGAAATAAATTTCTGGAACTGCTACTCTCTGTTCTTTGACTAAAGATGGCTTCAGCTGCTGGATACACTTAAACAGGAATACAGGACAAAGCATCAGTTTACATGCCAAATTATGAATGATACAATACTTATGCGTCAATAGCTAGTCTCTGTCAAAAAATGTTATAGTTAAAAAATTTAAGACAACTTTGTATTTCACAGTCACTCTCAATATGTCCATATTTATCTCAGTTGTCTGTTTCTGTAGTGTGTTTGAAGGTCTCCTGAACAAAATGGAGAGAGATGTTCCTCCCTGTCCATATCTGAGTACCTGGCTCAGATGTCTAAGCTAGAGCATTATTCCCTCAGAATCCTCAGTTAAATGAATGGAGAAAGGCTCCAGGGACTGAGTTGGATAACCTAACCCTTGCTATCCAGACATTAGAGAAAACAGCTCTTCTTGAAGCCAATAGCAGCCCTAGTCTTCTCTGCTCAAGGATCAGAGATCATGGTGGATTTTAAAACCAGAAGTATGGTTTAGGTGATGATGAGCTTTCCACACCATCATCTCTGCCTTTCCACAATTTTTGCAACTGTGTTGCAGATTCAGAAAAGACCTGCAAGTTTCCTGGCTATCATCTGTGAATAGGGGCTCTTCCACTTAAGTTACTAGAGAAAGCTCTGTGCCTGTAACACCAGCAATTGTAGGAATTGAAGTAGTTGTTGCTTTGCAGTGATGATTATTTTGTTCTAACTCAGCAAAGTACCGATATGAGTGCTTAGTCTTAAACATGTGAACCTAAAGCAGGAAGATGTGAATGAGAAGTATGCATGTGCTTAGTGAGAATAAAATGTTGTCTTGTGTGCTTGCTCCATCTCCTGCCACAGAATTGGCATTTTTTTGTCACATCTCATCTCCCATCCTGGTACGGGAATCACATCTATTAAACTATAGAAATACTGTTATTTAGTTACTCTTTCTAAGAAAGAGAAGATTGCCTGGAGCAAGCAGTTGTAGGGAGTGAAAAAAAAAACAACAGTCAAAGATCCTACCCCCTGCTATCTGCACAGCTACCATATGTAGCTTTCCATGCACACAGTGTTGATTAATTTACCTGGCCATGTTATATGATGGAGAGAGATATTTTTGTTCAATATTCTTATTGTTTACGACACTTTGGTTGTAGAGACGATTGCTAAGCCCTTTGCTATAACGGCAGATATGTTTGCAATAGATTTTTTCTTAATTTGTGTTTTTGTAATGGTTTGTGCTATTGCTAGTCTCTAGTAAATTGCATTTTATGTTGTACTAAACAACTCAGAGAACTACTATGAAATATTTGTAAATGTTGTTCTGCAAGAGAAGCTATCATGTCCATTCCCCTAATGAAGCAGGCAGAAGCTGATGTAAATGAATACATATTTTGAGTTCTGTATTGCTAAAACTATTTTGTCTTTATAGTCCAGAACTGGGACTGATAGCTAGAGTTAATTGTAAACTCCAAGTTTACCACTAACTGAACTCCCATCAATCAGTAAGTGAAAGATTTGAACTTGCATCTGCTATAGCATCAATACTCATGAGGCTCTTAGAGATTACAGAGATCTCTTAGGTGTGTTTTCCACTGGTCTTAGTCTGGCATATACATTTGCAGAATATCTACTAATCAGTCTCCGCTGACAAAATTAGAGGAATACCTACTTCTAACTTCAGTCTCAGCATTGTCAGGTCTCAGGTGGTTGTGTGCATGCCAAGCTACAGCATATGTGCCCTATGCCCTATAGCACTCAGGGCACATTTGGCCTGCAGCAGTTGCCTTCTGAGAAGAGGTTGAGGGAGATGGTCTTTTTTAACCCAGAATGCTGAAGGTTTCAGGGAAAGTTAATAGCAGCCTTCCTAAGAGGAGGTTGCCAAGAAGAGGTAGCGAGGCTCTTCATGAAAGGTGCATGGCAGAACAAAAGTCAATAGTCATGAATTGAAACAGGGCAGTTTCTGTCTGGGCACATGTAAGGGAACATTTCTTACTTTGAGGGCAGTCAAGTGATACAGATTGGAGAAGGGGGTTGTGCAAGTTCCATCCTTGGAGGTTTTCAAGACCAGAATAGACAAAGCAACCTGAGCAACCTGGTCTGATCTCATAGCTGAGTCCGCGTGGAACAAGAGGTTAGAGACCTCCGAAGGTTCTTTCCAACTGAAATGATTTTGTGACTCTGTGATTCTGTGAGCTGTATGAAAGAACACTTTTTTGAGAGGTATAAAACAAATCAGATGTGCTCTTTGACTGTGGCAAATTGTTACGATGCGAACAATTCAAAGCTACACTTGTTAGTTTATATTAATGATTAGAAATGCCTTCTCATTTTGAAATTCTATTACTTGGCATTTGAAGTAGCTAATATAATTTACAAAATATGAAGAGTGTTACAACTGTAACGTATAAAACACAGATGAACACACCACAGCCTCAAGGTAACCCATTTCTTGCTTTGTAAGCCAGAAATACTTGTGGGAGTATCCTAATGTTCCAGAGTGCTACACTGTGCAAACAGATCTCTGGTCTTAACTGACAGATGTGGAGCAAAAACATGTGGTTAGACAACCCCTTAAGCACTGCACATGTGGATATGGCAAGCAGCAAGTTATTCCAGTTAAAATCACTATAAAGTTATGATCAGCATCCTTTTGCTCCGTCAGGTTTCTGACAGTATATCATGATTTGACATCGTATTTTGTAGATACCATTATTGAATGTATGAGAAAAGCTTCAGAGAAGGAGCTTATACTTCAGGAAGGAAGGACAAGCAGATCTGAAGAATTGTTCTGTTGGAAAAAAACCCTTATATATGTGGGCTGTATCTGGTAAGGTACAAAAATGAGTATTCAGGGAACTTAAACCTTACATTATCTCCTGGCATTTGAAGCATTCACTGTCAAGCACTGTGAAAGGATAGAGATTACTTTTGGAACTCACAGTATTTGCCTATGAGAGGTACTCATTAGGCTTGTGGACCTTTGAGATAATTGCACTCAACAGCTGCCTCTGAGGTCAATCAGGAGACAGGAAAAAAATACCTTGGGAAATGTCCAACTTCTTGTGAAAACTGGTGATGAACAGCACACTGCCAGTGGACCACCAGCACTCATAAATAACGATAGCACTGCTTTCGTTTGGCTTTAGCTCAGAACTAACTTCACAACTTCGTTTAGTTACTGGAGGCTCAGAAAGACAGAAGAGGACTGAGACAGCTTTTCTACTTTACAAGAAATGCCTTACAGAACATTCAAGTGTCATTTACATGAAGCTTTCCTCCTGCACTTTTGCATGTTTTTGAAGTCGTCAAACATGAATACTTTTCTAGAAGTATCCTCCCCTGATTCAGTTATGCAGAAGTGATGGAAAAGGAGTATTAGCAGCTGAAGGGTAAAGATTGGTATGGTGGAATGAGCACAGCAAGATTACTCCAGTTCCATGTATTTCTATCAAAAAGAGAGTGTAAGGTTTATATATACTCTTCTGCTATCAAATGATTAAAAGACTATAGAAAGGGTACGGAAGGAGGGAATTAAAAAGAATTAAAAGCAAGATGACAACATCCTTGCAATAATATGTAATTTAATCTTTCTTAAATTACTCTCATGTATCTAACACAGATTACAGTATACAGTATATAATGGCATCTAATATATGTTATAATACACTGAAATCTAATATTTTCTGGAATGGATCCTTTCCATTATCTCAGTTCTTCTGTCTGTAGTACATCCTCTAAGTCTGATTTGAACTGGAAGTGTTTTAGTTTTCTGCAGCAGCCAAGTCTGCTGCAAGACCAGGATCTCACAGTAAATTCTGGAAGCCTTTTGCCAGGTGGAAGAGACCTCATGCTGGAAGGAATATGGGCTCTGTGTTTGGTTCAAAATTTGTAGGGGGTTTTGTTGAGTTACTACTGGGCAAACAAAGTAAAATTCCTCTTGCAAGATATCCAGTATCTTACTGAGGAAGAGTGGGAAGATGAAAAATAACTGGTTAACTACTAGGACTATGGGCAGGCCAAGAGCAATCCATCAGCTAAACTGTTCATCTACCTAGGAAAAAAATACTGAAACTATAAGATAATATTCAATCCATGGTTTTAGAGCTGCTTAGGGGGCAGCCTGTAGGCAAATAATCCCACCAGTCAGAAAAACAATGTGAGTTATAATATGGGAGGGTTTGCTATGGGATATGAATGTACCCATGCCTACTTTGGAGAAGGAAAAACTTGTTCCACATTTCCAGAAACCTGAATTTACAGCCATTTGGTTTTTTAGTGGACACAAGAAAGTTAAACAGAAAATATCTCATAGGTGACTCAAAATATGTATGAAAGGTTGAGGAATCCTTAGGTCTGTACAGAGTTATTTCTTTGAAGTGATAAATCTTGGCAAGTGTAGGTTGGGTCATCTCCTGGGCCTGGAACATTGCCCGGATCCAAATGTAGCCTCTATCCTTGCGAGAAAAACTGTAGTTAACATGTTTCTGACATTTTGGGGGAACAATCTGCGTCACTTTGATTCAGTTATGTTTGTAGTGCTGCACTCGCTGCTTTATCTGCCTCCTCATTGCTCCTCAGACCCGGAGTGAATCACAGAAATCTTCCAGTTGTCTGTCCACTAGGGAGAGTAACTTGCTGTATAAAACCATTTATTTAGGTCAGAGGAACTTAGATGATTAATAAGCTGTAATTAACTGCCTTAATACGTTGTTGAGAGACCCTAAAGTTTGATTTTTAAGTTTTTTTTCTTTTTCTACTCCGCTACATCTCTGTGCTAATGTGATGTCAGTATTGACCAAAGCAAAGCTTCAGCTCAGCATCACTTATCATGCCTTGTGCAGTAGAATAAACATCATCACTAAGCACATTATTCAGTCTTCAGAAGCAATTAGTTGGTTTTTGTGCAAGGGACCTTGTTCAACTAGTGGTTCCTTGATTACTTTAGCTGAATGAAAAGGACATGCAATAGTAAATTACTGTGAGCAGGCTGTTGGAGAAAGTGTGGCGAATTCTAACTTCAGTCTGCTCGTTTGGCACTAACTGCATGCAATCTGTTTCTGTCCATGTGTGAAAGCTGCCTGCATGCAGTCTGCTGTTCAGTAAGCCATCAAGCTGTAAGAAGGCTGCATTCTCAGTCTGCTATGCACCAGAAGGCAAACCTTTAATCACTATCTTTTGAAAAAGATCATGATTAATAAAAATCCGTGAAATTCATTTATGTGATTACAGCAGAAAGTATGCTGCAAAGTCATTAGGGTCATTTTTGAACTCTTCCTAGTTTAGAAAATAAATTACTACATGGCCAGATTTGTAGGTGTTCTAGGAAAACAAATTTGTCTATCTTACTCCTGTCTCCCAGCTGTGTATATTAAATGAGTATCTGAGGATATGTAAAATTTAGTGCTGGACATAGCTATTAGACAGCAAGGAAAATAGTCTAACACAAAGGCTCTTTTGAATGAAATATGTATTGATTTTCAAAGGCAAATCAGTCCTTCATTACTTCATTATTTTCATGGTAAGCCACAGTGTGGTAAAAGGGAAGTATAAATGATAATCAGATACTGTCTACAAATGCATTTATCTTTTCTGTTTTGATGCAGTCTTCATTCTCTGCAAGAAACTTTAGTCTTGAATGATGTTGATTGATTTCCTTTTGAGTATTGTACTTTTACTGAAGCTTTTAACTGAATGAGAAGAAAGGAGGAAAAAAACCCACCACCACTTCTTAAATCTTCATATTCTCTCACTCACTATCACACATATAGAGTAAAAGTCATAGTCTTCCCTTCTGCACTACCATAGGCTTATAAAGCATCTTCTGAATATAAGTAGCTCAAACCTGAGCTATGGGTGGTGTGGAATGGTGACCTATCCGTGCGCTGTCCATCTGTCCTGGACATTTGCACAGGGACTTTCTCTAGTGTCATTTACACATTCTTAGTTTTAGCCTTCATATTTCTTTGTGCATGCACCAAGGCTCTAAACTTTACATGAGTGACAGATTTTTAACAAAATATTAGCTGGTTACAGTTAGAACAATTTGTGTAAACACTCTCTTTCTAAAAATATACCCTCTCAAGATCTTTGAACTTGTCTCTTGACTCACTTAAACAAACATCTTAATGTCTTCATAACAGAAGGGTCTGATATTTGGCCCAAAAAGCCTCAGAGGGGGACCCTTATCAGAGCAAGGACCTTCATCAAAGGCCACCTTAAAACCAGAGCCAAATACAGAAGGGTCAGGCTGCTGCTTGTGGGGCTGCCAGCTGTGACCTGCCTCCCACTGAGCTGCTGGGAAAGCACAAGGTGTTAGGGATCATCTCTGCCCAGAATGGGGGCATTGCAAATGTCATGTATCTATTTCACATGCCCCTTTCTCCCTGGGACCTTTCAGCTGAGGAGCAGTAGTGGCTGAGGTGGCCTTCCACAGCATGGGCATCCCCAGGCACAGGAGGCCTGGCCCAATGGCACACCCCTGTGTCCCTCTGACCATCTGTAGCTGGCTGATATTTTTCAGTGCAGACTGGGTATTGAGCAAACAGACCATTTGTACCACTCTCACTGGAGAGCAAGCACATTGCTTTTTGAAGGGGAGGGTGTTCATCTCTTGGGAGTTGACTTGAATGTCTCGGGTGTTCAACTGACAGGATCTGGCCGTGTTCCCTGGGACACCATTAAAGACAGCCAACATCAAAGCACATGGCTGCATGAAGCTGGTCGTGTGCTTGGGCTCTTCAAACATGTGCATCAGTACAGACTGTAAATATGCAAAGGGAAATACCTCCTGTTGTCTACCAGATACAAGCATGTTTTCTATTTACGGTGAAGCCTCTACACATATGTAAACTCTGTCCTCACATGAAAGGCAGGAACTTGCTGGGGTGTTTTGGCATTGTCTGGGGAAACTATTTCAGAAGTCTTCCATTTGGTGTTTCTGAGCCTTTATAGTGGCTTCCTCAATGTTCCGCAGACCATGCATGGCTCTGATGTGTATTCCAAAACCTAGTATGCCACTGTATAAAATAGCCTGTGCACTAAGTCCTTAAACAAAACCCATTTTAATTCACCCTGCAGCCAACATAACATAAATAAAGTAATAAACTTTCTGGCTTTTTTTTTAATTAATATATTTAGTCCATTTATTTATTATTAGCTTTGGTTTTGTCTACTTTCCTGAGGTAAGAAACTCTTGAAATTTTGCTGTCCGTCCATCCTTGGCTCAGATACCTTTTCTACCTTTTCAATCCTTTGGACCAATTTAAGCTCAATTTAGACTAAGAAAGGAAATCCCAATGTTCTTTTTTTTTTTTTTTTTTTTTTTGGTTTTTTTTTTTTGAGAAGAAATAAAAAGAAGCAAAATCAATGCTCTTATTGAACTGGACTTGTGGAACTTAGTCCATTGACATTTGGCAGTCACCAGCTTACTATTCATCATGAATATTTTTCTGAAAAAAGAAAAGTATTACATTCCTTTTCTCATGTTCAGAGAATGTGCAGGACAATCCAGGGAAATCAGTTGGGAAGAGAGATTTAAGCATCTTAAGGCCAAGGGAAATACACCATGTCCAAGCAGTGTAACTAGGCTCCTTATGCATTGCATAGAGAATGTTAGTGAGGTAAGGCTTGCAGAGAAAGTTTTAGTATTATTTTGAAGTTGAACATCTGATACAACTGGGGGAAGAAAGCACACACCAAGTGTCTGGGTACAACCCTTTTTAAAATTTGAATTAGGAGAGTGCAGCTTGTAAAAATAAGATTCCACATGAGCCAGCATAGTGATTAAGGAGTCAAATGTATTGCCCTGCAAAAAATCATATGGAAAGGAATGTATCTTAAGTGTACCTTTCTCTGGAAGTTACACATCCAGTCTTGGGTTACAGGGGAGCCTGTCCTCCGCTTTGAATTGCCACATGGTCTCTCAGGGAGCTAAGTACCCACTTCAGTTGGTCTTTCTCACATAGAGTTAACAGGGAGCCTGGTTGTGCTCCCTCTATCCGGCTTCAGCCTCCATCCAGTTTCACACATCTAGCTTGTGAATGGAGCAGCTTCTAGTCTTTTTACAAGACAGTGTTTAATTGTATGTACAAAGCAAATGCAAACAGCTTCTTTGGGAGCGATCGAGACAGCACTGCCCAGAATAGCCTGTAGTCCCCTGACTGGAGGGAAGACAGTGGGAGCTTGAACTGAAATCTCTCCTGCAAATCAGTTAAAAAAAGGACTTTAAACTGTGTTTGTTGTATCACAGGGAAATGTTCTACCAGGGAAATACCAGTTAATGCTTTGTGCATTGCATACTCCCAGTAGGGTGTCCTGAGAACACCTATCAGATCAAGCACTGTTGGCAAAGGGATTTTTGAACTTCTGTGAGAGCTACAGGGGCTGACTAACATAGGTCTGCTGAGCTATAGGTGATTTTGCCTATGCCCACTAGAAGAAACTTAGGCCCCTAGAAGAATGGTGGCAAGGGTTTTGAGATGATATATTACAGGTTTGTGTGGTGTTTGATGGAGCTCCAAAGTCATCTGCCCAAGCCAATACAGAAAATAAGAAGCTGAGTTGTGAACTGAACCCAAACATCCTAAATCTCTCTTTGGAATCTTAACCTCAGTATGCCCCAAGTACTAAGTAAAGTTAATAGATGTTCTTGCAAGGTCTACAGAATTTTGTGCTAAAAATGAGAAAGAAGTACTTTTGGTACAGTACTCAAACACTGAGTTCAAGTCTGCAAGCCTTGGTTATTGTGAAAAGCAGCTTTAACAGTAGCTTAAGCAGATGTATACCAGACTGGACCAAGTCCTTGGCTAACAGGTATTTTCAATACATTGCATTCATTGTCACAGTATTTCAATTTCAGAATTAATGAATGAACAGCAGTGCTTCCAATTCATTCTTTCTCTCATACTTTTTAATACTTTCTGAATATAGTGATAGTAGTAGTCTGAGAAGTTCTGCTGTGTTCATCATGGCTGTAATATAGAGATATTCATCTAAAATAAATAGGGCAAGGCTAGAGCTCAATCACCTCTTGCACGTAGGACAGAATATAGACCTCTCTGCAATGTGACCTGTGAATGCCATATAGCCTGAGCATATGGGGTAGAAAAGAATGCTCCTTAAAAACAGTCACAAGGCTGTGGGATTTCCCAGCTAATGTAGTACAGTTTTTTACCTGATTACCAGGGAAAACAGTCAGGGCCACATCAGCATTTTATGAAAATAGAACTGTAAATACCTAATAATTCCTTTGGTTATCACATAAAATATTTACTTCTTGCACTGCCAAAGCACTGGGTTTTCTCAAGCTATTCCCTATTTTCACTTGAAAAAAGGGACTTGACAGAATTCAAGCCAATTTACATTCAGAGCTTGCACTGGGAAAAGATGGGGAGAAAGAGAAGGACTAAGTGGGAATTCAAAACTGATGTAGCTCTTAAAGTCTCCAGGTCAGCATTGCCACCTCACTTTTTAAACCGAAAAACCACCAGTACCTAAAATAGCAAAATGCTTTTCTTCATCTACTGTTCCTTTTTGCTGTTTTATCTTCATTTTGAGGGTGGAAGAAACACTAAATTCTTTTAATTCCATTTTTTCTTGCTTTGCATTTTCAGTTTATGAAGCACACGTGCTTGAAATCATCACTGTTCTTGCTTGGGAAAAGAATCATTAACTGTAAAACATATTGCTAAGAAAGTGGTTGAAAAACCCACGTAGACGTTAACTTCAAATATTAAGGGAAAAAATAGAAAGAAAGAAACAAACAAAACTATCACTAGCTTTAGGTACAGTTTGAAATATTGTCCAAAACATATCTTTACAATATTTTATTCCTAATGAAGCTGGATTTCACATTCATCCATCTTGCTTCAAGTAATTCTGCCACATCTCTGAGCTGCTCAGAATTGTTATTCACAAGTCTCTGCTACACTGAGTCAGGCTTTTCAGCTCTCATAAATATTTTTGTTCTATGGTTCACAAATGCAGAATTTTGAACTACTGACTATTTGGGAGCAGGAAGGCAAGTAGAGAGTCCAACTGACATTGTGTGCAGTATTAAACATGATGTGAAACTGAATTGAATCGAAATCCTTCATGGATTGAAAAAATTCTTTCTCCGCACACATAAATAGTGCTATGAAACTTGTAATAGTTTCTCTTTGTAAGTAAGTAGTGCTTATTTCTCAAAATGGTTTCTTAGCTTTCTGTGAGGTTAGTGTTCTCAGTGCAGAGGAAACCACTTTGCATCTGCTCTATTATCAAGATGAAATTTATTTGTCTGTATAATCTGTATGTGCTTTGAGGCATTGTCTTTGTAGAGAGGCACCTACTGGGATTTTCAAAAGCTCTTTAGCAGATAAAGATATTGTGTAGATATGACATTCCTTCATCACTGGTTAAAACGTGACACATTTTTTGGATAGAAGTTGTGACTGAGAGAGAAAAATCCTGCAATTCATGGTATGCTTGTATTCTTAAGACAAAAGAATAAGAATTATAACAACAACATGAATAGTGCTAGTAAGAACTTGAAAGCAATTTAGACTGATGGCTGCACTTTGTACACATTTCAAACTGTTCTCTGATGTCTCCCCCATGCCTTGACAATATGGCCAGTATCTCAGCTTTTTATATCGTTCCCAGTCTCCTATTGATGTCTGTGCACTGTGTGTTCCAACTCTGTGAGTGCCCAGACTCCTTTTCTAAAGCGTTTTTATGGCGCCTACCAGATCTGTGTGGAACTGAGCATCTCGTAGTCTTTAATGTGTTTTTTTGTGACAGTGCTTTTGGGGTCATTGGGGAAATACTATCCCATTTTGCAGATGGAACGCATTAAGTTCCTTACAAAACACAGTGGTGGCAATTTTTTTCCTTTAAAACATAGCTGCAGCACACGGACACATTACTCCATCAGTTCAACCCATTAATCCTATATTCTCTGTTTAATGGATTTGTGTGTCTTTTGATGTAGGCAATGTCTTCATCTGTGTCTTAGACAGTGCTTGATGAATAATAATAGTTATTGTTTCCTAGCCAAACACAGTAGTGAACTAAAATTTCTTCTGGGACTGCCTCGCTCCCTGTTAGAGGTTTCTAGACCTATTTTGTACACCCACAACTCTGTACAGCCCAGTCTAGTTAATTTGGGTGCTGAACTGAACCAGCCTGAACCTCTGAATCTTTGGAGATTCATCTATCGCTGCAGCTGGACAGAGGGAGATGGTTGAATAGAATTCAATATGCCAACTGTTCCTTCATTTATTACTGCCATATTAATAAAGTTGATAGAGTGGAACTAATCCATCTGCTCATAATTTATTCCCTAGCAATAAGATACAATTTCACTATTTCATGAGATCACTCTTTGACTAATTTTATTAGAATTCCTTCCATAGCATAATTTTTAATCACTTTTCATCCAGTTTTAGTTATGTTGAAAATACTAGAAAATGATGGACTTAAAGAGACATGAAAGGATTTCATGAGAAACTTGGGTCAGCTTAAATAGAACCAGATCAAATAAAGTTAAGTCTACAGAGGCCAACAGGAAAGCTTTCAAAATTATCTCTTTCATAGGAAACTTTGTTCTGTCATGTCTAAAACGTAAACAGTCAAAAGAAGTAAGGCAGCCCTGGAAACAGCATAAGATGAGGAATTCTTTATGGAAGCAAGGACAGGCAGCCTGGGAAGAATACAGGAACATTGTCCGGGAAGCTAGGGACCGGGTTAGGAAAGCTAAGGCCCAGTTAGAATTAAATCTGGCAAGGGATGTGAAAGACAACAGGAAAGGCTTCTACAGGTATGTAGCAAATAAAAGACAGACTAGGGACAATGTGGGCCCTCTCCAGAAGCTATCGGGAAATCTCGCTACCCTGGATTTGGAGAAGGCTGAGGTTCTTAATGACTTCTTTGCCTCTGTCTTCACTTGCAAATGCTCAGACCACACCACCCAAGTCTTGGAAGGCCAACGCAGGGAATGTGAGAATGAAGACCTTAGACCAACTGTAGGAGAGGATCAGGTTCAAGATCATCTTAAGGAGCTGAACATGCACAAGTCCATAGGACCTGATG
>NW_009915815.1:0-8899 GCF_000696875.1 Nestor notabilis | reverse complement strand
CACTCGTTACTGTTCTCCACGTGGACATTGAGTCATTACTGCAACTCTTTGCATGCGGCCATCCAGCCAGTTCTTTATCCACTGAGTGGTCCATCCGTCAAATTGATGTCTCTCCAATTTAGAGACAAGGATGTTGTGCAGGACAGTGTCAAATGCTTTGCACAAGTCCAGGTAGATGACGTCAGCTGCTCTGCCGCTGTCCATCAGTTCCGTAACCCCATCATATAAGGCCACCAAATTGTAGCGTTTCAATGTCAGCTGAAGACCCTGAAATAAGTTCTTACAGAAAACAAAGAACTTTCAGAGGTAATGATCTGGATTGAATTGATATGAAATGGCACAGGTACTTTTCTATATGTGTAACAGAAAAGTTCAGTGCAGGTAATTGCTCATATTACAAGGACTTGATGTGTTGTTTCTCATATGCACCAAGTATTCCTACCTGATCTTTATATTGACATTCAGAATTCCCAACATTACTAGAAGTAAAATAACGGTCACTTTTTGTATTGGGCACAATTATAAAGCTTTCACCAGCATACCCACAAGGAACCACAGGGATGAATAATGTTACAGCACATGAAGGCTGTCTCAAAACCTGTGAGCAACACACAAGGCTTTGTAATGAAATGTGTTCTCATTCTTGAATGTCAATGAAGGTACTTGGGTGAGAAGTCCTGCAAGTGGGAAGACTATCCTGAAAGCTCTTGCACACAGGGGCTTCTAGCTAGCAGAGCAATGGCAAAACTCTCGTGTCCGCAAGGGCCTTAGCCCAGCTCATCAGACACTTGTGGTGCCAGAACTGCCAGTCAGGGTCAGCCAGGAGTAGACGGAGAAGGGATTGAAAATATAGGTAAAGAGAACAAGAATCCTGCGAGCTGAGCTGCAGTTATGTCAGTGGAGGGTAAAATAGGAGAGAAATATGCTCTCTTCTGAACCAAAGAGGGGAATCATAGGGAAAAGGGCTGGAGAACAGAAAAGTAGGGATGTGCACATCACTGTGAAACACAGCAGACCATTTCACTTTTGTGGCTATATCTAAAGCATTTCAAGCAATTTTAATTTCTCAAAAGGGAAATAAAATAAATCTGTTATTAAATTTATATGAGAACCTAACAAGCTAGCAGAACATCCCCCAGTGATTTACATGAGATGCTCATTATCCATGGATCACTGACATGATAGAGCATAATGACATCTGAAAGAGTACTTGGAGACTACTATTTTGTGTCAATGAGCAGTTAAGAAGCCCTTAGCTTTTTGGAGCCTCAGTTTATTGTGTCAGTATGTGGAGAAACAGACACTAAAGGCAGCAAAATCTCCATATGATGAAGCCAATTGGCATCAAAATAGCATGCTTGCTCAAATTGTACTTGGAAGGGCTTTTTATTCATGGCTAGCTCTGTGTGAAATAATCTATTTTTCATGACATTGCTATGTGTCCATCTTCTGGAATATTAATGTATGAGTTTGAATTTAATTAGCTGTGCATGTAGAACCACTAAGTTTTCAATTCAGACTTCTCAAAAATAGACCTAGCTGCAGTGTAAGAGCATAAGTGTTAATGACTGTTTATTTGAGTTTCAAAATTACTGAAAATAATCCAGCTTTTTTAAACTGCCATATTCATTAGAGTTAGGTTCACTTACTATCCCTAATTTGTAAGATGAGGCACTAGCATCACTTTCCAGCTTCTTAGATTTGCAAGAAACCACCACTTTGCCAATGTTGCCACTCATAGTGCTAAAAATCAGTTTGAAATCACCTGCAAAGTCTTTTCACTATGATCCTTCTAATCTTTTCCTATAAATTGTTTTTGGTCATAATGCAGGAAAATTTGCCTTTAATCAGCCTAGGAATGTAACTGATATTATGAAGTGGGCAATACATTCACTATTTTCCTTATTTTCCCCTATCCCCAATTGTTGTCTCACTTGATTTCTAAAATTTTAAGCCCTATCTGGGAAGGAAATTCTATTTGTTCTATGTGTGTACAACACCTAGTGCTGTGAGGAATACTGCTTCCTGACCATGATTGTTAAGTAATATCACAGTATATAATCATGATAATAAAGTCTATCTCACTGAAAAGGCTACTGATTTAAACATCTGTGCCACCCCGACATTGTAAAATCCTGCCTCCAGAATCCTGGCCTGAGATGGCAGATGCACTTTCAAGTGGTCGATCCCTTCCAGCTAGCAAAACAGGGCTGGTGCACTGTTTATTTTTATCTATGTTCTTTCAGATTCTTAAATGACAAAAGACAACATCTAAAATTATTGTTATTCCCTACAGCTCCTGATTCAAAGCCTTTGGGATTAAATACTTTCCATTGATTTAGGAGGTCTGAGATAACTCCCAGTATCTGAAGAATGTAGAGCTATTAAGCCTGTAGGATATATCTCTGGAAATCATTCTCATTCTTTTATTAGTAACTAGTTTCATAGCAGTATATTACAAAAAACTGTCTTGTATACCTTAATTTATCTGATAATCATTAATGAAGCATATAGAAGGACAGTTATGAAACATTTAAGTAATATAAGTAAGATGCTTCCTATGGTCAAAAAAAAGGATGCAGGAACTAAAATATTTTAAACTAATGGAATCAGCCAGAATACAGAACCAGTCTTGTAAAAATATCTGAAAAAACCCAGATCCATCATAAGTAGGAGGGGTTTTCTGGTGCAATAATTAAATAGCAATGCCTTCCTGTCAAGAAGACATCACCCATTTCTATATAACCAATAAAACTGAAATATTTTCCCTCGATGGATCATGAATTGGGGATTTCAACCTGTAATGGAAGCTCTACTGTGAAAATTTGCTTCATGTTGTGATACATGTCTTCCTTTTTCACCATCTATCTCTTTTCCAAGATTCTTCATCCCTGCTCTCCCACATGCACATGCATATTGGGTTCTACATCCATGATACCTGTGTGCTTTATCAGGGAAGGTCTGAATGACACCTGAAAGAGATTGGATTGTATACAAGAAATAAAGCCAAGTATTGAAAAGCAGCATTAAGACTGGTTACAGAAGCTAGCAAAAATAAGCAGCACTGTTTCCGTGATAATAGGATATTATTGCCACATCATTATTTGTGTAATATCATCGGCACACATAGACGAAACCTGTGACAGGATATTGGCATACTTCTTATTACATTCTGGATGGTGATGCTGGCAGTGTTGAAGGATGGATAGTTTCTCAAATTGTCCTGCAGTGTAGTATTTCCTATAGCCCTAACTGAGTCAATGTCTTTATTAAATACCTATTTATAGTAGAGAGGAACATAACCACGTGAACAGTAAAGTTATGAATGCTGGAAAACAAACTAAAAGAAACCTAAAGACATCTCTTTAAAAAATTTGGTGGGGACTGACTTGTGACTTTTGAACACTTAAGGTTGAGTTTTAATCAAATTTACTTAGACAAACATTTCTTTAAAATACCCCATGAATATCAGTGAAAATATACATGACACACTGAGCTGGCAATATCACCAACTAGTAAGGAAAATTGACACTTTTCTCTATGAAATCTTGGGTTTGGTCCATGATATGTCATCAAAATGTAACCACTGGGGCTGAAATAATTCATTCCACATATCAGCAGTACACTTTGCTGTATTCTAGTAGGTGCAGACCTACCAGGAAGTGAAAGAACCAGTAGGAAACCAAGTATGATATATACCCAATAGCTATTTATTTTCCCTTACTTTGTATCTGGAGGGGGAAAAAAAAAAGCGCAAGAAGGCACAACCAACAAGAATTTTTGCCATTCTTTTCCTCCAGTGGTCTTCAGCAATGTGGTTTAATCTATCCCAGCTTTATGGATGATTCAACTCTAAGCTTCTTTACCTGAGCACTATGGAGATTAAAAAAAGATATATAGAGGTAATACAGAGATTAAATATAGATCAAAGTTCTAGGTGCAAAGGCATTGGGACTTTCAACTGTGAAACTGCTGAAACTATTCCATCAGCTAAGTGATAAATTTTCTGAAGATTAAGTACCTAGGCTTTGTCAAGACCACCCACTGGCTATCACGATTTTGTTTACGGGGTGACATCAAATAACATTGACTTGTTAAAGCGTTGACAATTTTCATCATTTGAATTAAACTGTACTCCATCTTACACACATTCAAGATGTTCAGCACTACATCGCCCATGTGTATATACTGTCCAGATAACACTGAGCCACAGATATGCATGAAAACCAAAAGCCATTTCTTATGCCAAAGGGCAAGCAGACATGCCATTCTAAATATTAGCCAATTACACTTAAAAAACTGGAAGGTACTGCTTGTCACTACCTCCAGTATCCATTTCCTAAACATCTTAAATCAGTATCATCCTTTGGAGGTGCTTACTAATCACTAACAAGACAAGTATTTTCTAGTCTGGTGAAGTATACCATGCTTTCCTCTGTTAATAGAATGTGAATCACCACATATCCTGACAAGCCTTTTTCTTTTTCATTATTGCTGCTACTGCACGTTTCTTTTACTTCAGTTAACCTCGGGTAAAAAGCTATCAGGAGTATGAAAGTGGGGAGTTTTCTTTCTGTATTTGCTTATTCTTCAAACAAAGGTACTGCACAACCATAGCAAAAAATGTGCTTGAAGAGAGAGCAATTACAATTTTTTGCATTCATATGTTTTAAGCTTCTGGGTACCATCTCAGAAAGATATCAGCTGCTCAAAAATTCAGTAATTTTTGCTTTGGGCAACAGTACATAATTATTTTTGGAGCCTGTACACTTTACACTTACCCAGTCCAGAGGAATTTCTTTACTGAGGAATGCATGAACGCTGTATTACAAAACAGAAGATTAACATATGTTGTTTACAGTTATCACTTATCTCTGCAGAATAACACCCAGAAGAGTAAGAATTTCCTCTGTGTGCATTCGTAGAAGCACTAAGGTTTCCTGTATTACGCTCTCCTAGACAAGGTCTTTGCAATTATACTGTCCTATTGAAGGACAGAAACACCAGGAACCTTCTCAGGCTCCTCTCTTTTTATTTTCTAAAGTAACTAGGTTAGAGATGCTACAGTATCCCATGCAGTGGTTATCTGCAAGATCATGGATCACACCATCTTTATAATTTCCCTTATGAAATGGTAGGTTTATCTTTTGCACTGACCCAGACATTTTCTGAATGTATCTATTACTTGCAGTTCCCTCAGAATTTGTCCTTGAACCACCAATGATTAGTATCAGGAGATTGTTTTTCTCACTGGAGGCACCTAATCTTTCAGTTCTCTGTGCTGTGCTTTCTGAGACTACCTAATTTATCTGTTGTATAAGCTTCATGAACTGTTGCAGCTCTCTGGCACCTTTGAAATTGCAATATCTACTGCACATTTTGGGGTCAATTCTGCTTCCATCAAAGAATCCTGCTGGATTGGATTATTTTGCGTAACACTTGCTAACCATTCTCTTAATGCATCATTTAAACTCCCTCCAAACTGCCAACACTCATTTCATTGCTTTAATCCAGTCACATATTCAGCAAATGTTTCATTTTCTTGATTCTATCTCTAAAAGCAGAAATGCTTTGCAATCACTACAAGTGGCTTTGGGGATAGGTAATTTTGAAGAATTTCTACAGTCTCAGCAAAAGTTTTGTGTTTTGCTTTAATAGAGTCTACAAGGCCGTGCTACAGGATATAGTTTTGGTGACCACTACTCTCAGAAAAACATCCATCTTTTACATAATTTTAAGACCATAAAATAATGTTCAAATCTTCCAATATAGATAGCAGAATCCTTCATTGAACTGTCAGATATAATATCAGAATAATCTTATTCAAAATAACTGTACACTTTTTTCTCTCACCTATTTAAAAAAATAGAATTCTTATTAGCACAAGTGTTGCAGGCTTCCGCCTTAGGAGCATCCACCTGGACAAGCACCTTCCTTTTCACTGTATTCTGTAGTACAACTCTGTTCTCACTGCTGACCCAGCTTTGACTTCCAGAATATCAAGACCAGGAGAAATAAAAAGGCTACCTTGATGATCTAGAAAAGCAGTGTGTTGCTACTCTGACAGGCTTCTAATAACTGATGCATGGAAAGACATGGAAAGTTACTCTGTGAGGCAGAACCTCACTTCTAAACACTCAGGCATGGCTCAGACTTTAATTACTTGATCACATCCAATGTTAACCTCAAAATATGCTTATTCAGTGTTTAGGGCAAGGCAAATCTGGTAATGAACCTGGATTTTGAAATTAGGGATGAAGTAGGATATCAGATGTTATACTTTTTTGTGTGTTCACCATAAGGTTCAGAGCCTTAGATGCATATGCTTACACGCACAACTGAAGTGAGGGATGCTGTGTGCTCACACAATACTACACACCACTAAGTAACTTGACCAGACTGGTGCCCAAGTCCAAGCTGGTGACGGGCATTCACACTGGAGAACTGGGAAGACCTCAGTCTGTGGGCCTGAGATGGGATCAAATTACAACTTTTAATGGAAGTGTGGTTGACAATTCATTAACAGTACTTTTGCCACACACACAATCAGTTTACATGGTTTTTAGATAACACATAGGGCAGTATTCAGCATCTGATTGGACAGCTTAAAGTCAACCTTTAGTTGACTGCATGAGCTGGGTTTTAAAACACCCCTTACAGTTGAAAAGGATTTGCCCAACAGCAGAGTTTAGAGAATGGTACAGTTTACCAGAGATAGACATGACTTAACTTTTTCAGCTTGCCTACACATAGGCACTGATTGCCATGTAAAATTCCTTGTTCTAGATGAGACTTTTAGGACCGACACTTGACTCTGGTCCTTCAGGATGTTTGAAGGAACTGCTGGAGAGCTGTTGGGATAAAGGACCTTAGGTGACATCAAATCTGTCTGGTCAGACAACTAAACTGAGTTCTGTATGTTTACTTTAAAGTGTGGTAAATGTTCGCTATATTCCACTAACTATTTAACAAATCTCCGTTGAGTATTCTGAGACCTTCAATACACTTATCTTTAGAAACTTAGTTTTGTATCTTAACCAGTGAGCAGAATCCCTTTATGTCCATGTGTTTTCATACAATAACTCAGTTAGCTGTTTCTGTCCTTAGCTTTTTTTATACCTCATCTTTAAAACGAGGATAATGCCACTCCTTTACTTCTGAGGTCCATTGTGAAAATGAAGAATGGTCGAATGCTATAGTGAAGCACAATGTATGAGAGTAGGAGGAGGAAATGAATAATTACCTTTTCAGTGTGGCTTTTAATACTTTTCAATGTATGGGGAATGACACAATGCAACAAGTAATAAAACACCTTTCTTCATATGAGTTGAATAATGAAGGGACAGTATCAAAAAAGAAGTATGTGATCAGATAATCTCACGGTTCATGAATAGAAGAAACAGACTCTGCAGGCAAGCTTCACTGTGGCGTATCCTAATTCTGAGTCTCGCTTTTTCAGTTTTAGTAACATTTTAAATGTACTTTTTTACATATTTTATGTGCAGAGCATTCATGGCTACATAAAACCTCCTTTACTTCCCTGTTTCCCCCTCACAAAAATTAGGTCAGTAGAATTTCATAACAATTTTATTTCTCACTTTACTACTAAGATCAACAAACTGAAAATGTAGTCTATATTCACATTTTATTTAACAATATCCTTTTGGTCTGAAAAATACAGCAACTTCCTCATCTACTAGTACCATCTGTCCTATGAAAACCAAGGCAAATGCTGGATATTTAAATGAACCAAAACAAAGATCTTAGGACTTGAAAATAATTTTTTTATTGCGTGATGTTATCAAGAAAATATCATGATGCTGCAGTCATCATATGTCTGACCTACTTGAAAACAACTGTGAATACCTTTATGTAAATTCGTGCCATGAAGGACCAGAGGACCTTCCACAAATCACTAGAGTCTTCTACCATTTCTGGAGGGCTAAATCGGCCTACATTAACTCATGACACATGTTCATCTAGTCCATCTACAAAAATACCCAGTGAGAGGCATGCCATTCCTCATGAAAATAATAGTAATTTTATTATTTGTCTTCATCTAGCACAAGCCACAGCACAGCTTCATGGACATAAGCAGGAAGGAGAGATCCACTGACAGAAAACTTACAGCCTGAGTAGACCTGTAGGCATCCGCAATCTACATACATGTCTGCAGCTGACCACGTAAGTCCAGAGCCTTTTCTTATAAACAGACTTCTAAAACATGATTTGTCTGACTGATTTCATAGACCTACTTTAGAATAAGACAAATTGTGCCACTGACTACGGGGGTTAGTGTGTATCAGCTGTAAAAGGAAAAAAAAGGAAAGTAGGTTCTGTAGAAGAGTCTGCATAGGACCACTGATAAATTCAGTCCCCAGTGTTCAAGCGAATTTTCCTCCCAGTGTCTTCCTAGATAGTCTGAGACTTCCTGAATCTTACAGATTCCTAAAACTGCTCTGCTTACAAACAGGCTGATTGATTGTTAGAAAGACCTCTTCATATAAACAGTGCTGGTTTAACTCATACCATCACAAAGTTCAATTTTTAAAAAAGTTTAAAATAAATGTTTGTGGTGTTTTTCTTTAGTTACACAAAATGAAATTATATTCTGGCTCCCACAATATAACTACCATGAACAAAGCTGAACAAAGACAAAATGTGGCTGAATAGACTATGCAGACAAGAGGCCACTTCTTCATTGTGGAATCAAAGGTGTGACATTAGGTCTGTATCCATCTTTTATTTTATACATCAGATAAATCTTCTCCCAAGGGAAAAGGTCGATATGTTGCCCCATATCTAGACTTTATTTCTGAGATTGAATATATTGGTATAAATAGGCCCCAATATCAAAATAAAGCTGAAAGCCCAATGCAGACTTTACTGGGGGGGTGGG
>NW_009915814.1:9018-13793 GCF_000696875.1 Nestor notabilis | reverse complement strand
GTTGGCATCAGCCCACCTCACAAGCGTGACATCAAGTCATTGTCTCTTCAGATTAAAGACTGGAGTGTCACGTGGAATAGTGTCAAATGCTCTGTGCAAGTCTAGATAGATGCCATCAGTTGCTCTTCCCTTATTGACCAATTCTGTTACCCTGTTGTAATAGGCTACCAAATTTGTCAGGCATGATCTGACTGTAGGTTAACTTCACAAGGTGCAAAAATTCTGCTGTGATAATGTGTACCTGTAGTAGGTGCCATAGAAATTGATAGGGGTACTTAGTTTAGCTACTTTATGCCACAGCCTTAACTTTATTCAAACGTTGATTTTCTTGCATGTTAATAAGAAGGAGAGATATTTGACCATGTTCCTTCTTTCGCCTTCTTAAGCAGTCTTCGTTAGGGACTGTAGTGGTAGGACAAGGGGTAATGACTTTAAAGTTAAACAGAGGAAGTTTAGATTAGATCTAAGGAAGAAGTTCTTCACAGTGAGGGTGGTGAGGCACTGGAATAGGTTGCCCAAGGAAGTTGTGAATGCTCCAACCCTGGAGGCATTCAAGGCCAGGTTGGACAGAGCCTTGGGCGACACGGTTTAGTGTGTGGTGTCCCTGCTCATGGCAGGGGGTTTGGAACTAGATGATTTTAAGGTCCTTTCCAACCTTAACTATTCTATGATTCTATGATTGTACTTAGCATTGAAGCAGTGAACTCACATTGTTTATCTAAAGTCTGAAAGATTCAGAAGTGCTAGCAAAGGCTGAATAATGAAATATCGTGACAGAAACATTCTCAAGAATTTTATAAACTGCAGGAACTTAAAGAGTTGGATAAATACTTATAAAGTACAAAGTTGAATACTGCAGTCACTGGAATTCAGCAGAATATTCCTGTCACTGTTTTTCATTATAAGCCTTTATGTATTCAGAGTGCTTCTCACACCTGAGATCTAAACAATAAAAGATCTTTTCTTCCCCCAACAAAGGTTCTTTTTCTCACCATTTTAATGGAAGAACTACCAGTTAAAATATGTCAATTTTACCTTCAGTATCTATCAACTTCTATAGCTATATCCTTGTAATTTTTGTGGGTTTATTACTAAATGGCCAAAATGTTTTCACATCCAAGATGACATAAAGAAAACATTAGAAGGGACACATGATTTATTTAAAGTGAAAATAAAGTTTGAAAATAATTCTGAGAATTGTAGTGATTCTGAATGTAATAATGTTTATCTATATATATTAATGTTAGTGATTTCTGGATTAAACCTTAATTTACAAGAAAATTGACTTTTTTATTCTCCCCACATCTGTCTAGGAACTGAATCCAGGTTGAGGCCATTCCTTCTAATACTTAGAGAAGCAAGCGTTCTATCACAATAACGTACATTATGGGTTTGGTACGTTCTGCATGTGTCTGTGAACAATGAACTCTGATTTCTAGTCAGAAGATTCAATATATCATAAAAATACTATAGGGAACCATGCATTTTTATTTTTACTACCTTGATTCTGTGTGAGTAAAGGTGATAAAAGATGAAAAAATCCCCCCTTCAATCTGAGTTGGTACCAGGAACAGGAGACATTTAACAGTTGGATAATATTCAAACACTACTTACTTCAAGCTCAAGACTGATTATCCCACCATTCAGGAAGTTAGCCCAAAGTGCCAGGAGATCTGCATGAATGAATAAGGACCTCATAGCCAAACTCAAAGACAAAAAAGACATCTGCAGAAGGTGGAACAGTGAACAGAAGGGACTGGTAACCTGGGAGGAATACAGAGACACTGAGTGTCCAGGGACAAATTTAATAAAGCTAAAGCCCTAGCTGAATCGGGTTTGGCAAGGAATGTCAAGAGCAAAAAGAAAGGCTTTTATAAATAAAAATGTGACAAGAGGAAGACTAGGGAAAATGTGGCCTGCTGTTGAATGATGAAGACCCCTAAAGACATGGGACGTGGAAAAAGTTAAATGCTTTCTTTGTCTCAAACTTTACTAGCAAGATCTGCCTTCAGGAATCCCAGTCCATGGACACCAGGAGGAAAGTTAATCCTTGGAGGAAGAGAATCAGGTTAGAGGATACTTAAAAAACTGGACATACATAAGTCCATGGGTCCCACAGTTGCTAAGGGAGCTGTCTACTGTCACTGTGAGGTCACTTGCAGTTATCTTTGAACAGTTATGCTGACTGGGAGAGATTCCTGGGCATTGGAAGAGAGCAACTGTCACCTCTATCTTCAAGAAGGGCAAGAAGGAGGACCCATAGAGCTACAGGCCAGCCAATCTAACTTCAGTCCTTGGGAAGGTTAAGGAGCAGCTAATCCTGGAAACCATTTCTAGGCTCAAGAAGGACAAGAAAGTCATTAGGAGTAGTCAGCATGGCTTCTTCAAGGGGAAGTCATGCTTGACTAACATGATAACCTTTCACAGCTAAATGCTTGGCCTGGTAGGTGGAAGAAGAAAAGTGAATATTGCCCACTTGGACTTTAATAATAATGCTTTCAATACCATCTCTCATAAGATCCTCATAGAGAAGTTGAATAGGTTCAGAGAAGGGTGACTTACTTAGAAAGTCAAGGGACTAGAGCATCTCTCGTGAGGCTGGGAGAGCTGCAACTATAACAAAGAGAAGGGTCAGGGTGGGAATCTCACCAGTGTGTACAAATATCTGCGCATGGTCTTGTATAAGCAGTTCTAGGTGGCCCTGCTTGAGCTTCAGGAGTGGACCAGATGGCCTCCAGAGGTCTTTTCCAGCCTCAATCTTTCTGTGATTCTGTGACACCTCAGTGTACAGACGTTTTGCAGGTCATACCTGTAATATATATCCATTCATTACTTTTCAGAACATATTGCTATTAAAGTATATTCATGCTCTGTAAAGTGCCAGTAAAGTCCTTGATGCTACTGAAGACTGCCCATGCCTTGGCAACTTAACTATTTACAGGAGAACAAAAAAATAATACAAAGACAAGACTCCTTTAAGAGATCCAATGGTCCTGGCAGAATTATTAAACTGTTGCTTAAATATTTATAGTCAATCTTCCTTAGTGTTTTGAATTTTGTAGGAGAAAAATCTGTATTATACCATCTCAGCATGATATAAGATACTAGCTACTACTTCTTTTGTAACAGAAATCTGCATAGTATAGCAAAGAAAAGGTGAAGACAAAGATGTCTTTCAGAAATTTTCATTATCTCTTGATAATATTAGGGTCATTGCCACCTGTGGCAAAGTTTAGCACAGCCTCAAGTATGCTCTAAAATCTGCTGGTTTGTAAATGGCTCCAGGGGCCATTATGCGAAAGTGCAGAACAGTCAAGTCATGCCCTTGGCACTTGACATACAAGATGGAAGATGAGAAGAGTAAGATGAAACCAAAGATCAAACAGATAACACAAGCATCAAATAAGAAATTCTTAATCTATATCAGAAGAAGGAGTACTGAGAGAAAGTTAGCAGGTCTGACAGAGAACTGGTGAGAGAAAGTAAGCAATTAAGGAAGAACACTGTATTAGTAGTAAGATAGATTTGTTTGTTAGTCTTTACCACATACTGTGTATAAGAAGTTGCTTATCCTGGACTTCTTTTCTAATAAGAAAGAAGAAAGACCATGAATGATTAAAATAAAAGATATTGATGCAAGTTGATAAATATATCATCAAATCTTGGTAACATTTTGTTGGGATTTTGATTTGTTGGGGTTTTTTTGGGTTGGGTTTTTTTTGTTTGTTTGTTTATTTAATTTCTGCATAAGCTGAGGGAAGAGGTTTTCAGCTGCTAAAATTATTCAGTTTCACATTAAAATCAGCTAATATCATAAGGTAGTGAAGTAAGTGCTGTGACTCTATTTTAAAATGTTTTTAAGGATGATCCAGGCAGCTATAAATTATTAAACCCTACTTATACACCTGGTGAAATTGTTTGAAATGATCTTTGTTAAAAGCCATATTACGAGAAAATGTGGAAAGTCATTATACTGTATCTGTTGTTCTCTCTTTCACAAGAGGAAAATCATGCTTCAGTAATCTGTTACCATTCTTTGAATGCAAGTAAGCTGCTTTTCTAGGATTGACCCTGTTTAATAATGTTACTTTGTTGCTCAGAATTTGCACAGTCTGACAATCAACTTTTCATAAAGAGAAAAATAGAATGAAATAAAAACAAAATTGAGAGACCTGAAGGAAAATGAAAAACAAGGAGGGCAACTGGAATACTGTTTTATCAAGTACCTCTGCAGTTAGACCTTTCACACAGGATATGGCAGACTAAACCTTCAGGATGGATCAGAATGCACAATTTGCAAGTCCTGTGAAAATGTCCTAACTCTAAAGCCAGAAAATATTTTCTTTTAATCTATTTCTCAGTGAGCAGTTTTGCATCTACACAAAGCTGAACACAGGAAGGTTTTAGGGTAGCTCACTTCAGAAAACCTGTTTCTTCTTGGAAGAAGACTTCTTTGGCTTAAACTTCAGGCCAAGTGATATGAAACTGAGTCATTTGGGAAATAATAAATATAGATATCAAAACTATGGACATTGTGAAAGCAATGTAGGTATACTACAATGCACTGGATAAAACTGGCTACTGCCACTGACATTACTCCTTCTGAAGATTCAGCAGTCTTCTGACCCTTCTAGGCCTTAGAATATCCATCCAAAATGATATAATGAAGTTTGCTGATTCTTTCAGGAAGATAAAAATGTTACATTTGTTGAAAAGTATCATTTCCAGGTCTAGTTGTGAGACTGTGATACAGCACTCCCTGCCCTGATATGATT
>NW_009915814.1:4480-8993 GCF_000696875.1 Nestor notabilis | reverse complement strand
GCTGGAAAATTACGAACTTATTCTCCTGCTACAGTGAATGCAACAGAAGATTAGATGTTATTTTTTGGATTCTGTTGTTACCCGATTGTAATTTCCTATTCTTTTCACATCACTATTATTATATTTTTAATTTAAAATAATTTTTCTTAAATTATTTTTATAATGCTAATTTTCTAGTCTTTTAACTTAATTTTGTCATCTGCTCTCTGTACTCAGAAGCCATGGATTTGATGGTACTGTGTAATCTGTCTCTGGCCAGAGCTGCTACTTTCATAAAAGAAGGTGGTGATTGTATCGACGAGACTAAGCCAGGCGCACTTAGCGTGTATTACGTAAGAGTTATTACTTAGGGTTTATCTATCTATTTATTTATTTATTTATTTTTGATCAGTTATGCTAAGGTTATTGGGAAAAAATAAAAAAAGAAAAGTTTCCTTAAGCAGAAAGCAGGAGGCAGAAGAATTAACATTCATTATTGCTAACATCACATGAATTTCTCATCCTACCTGCATTAATAAAGCCAAAGATATTCCAGGAAAGAGCCACCTTCAATGTGCATTTTCATCTATTTCTTCAAATCTATATTTACCTAATATCTGTTAGTGATATTGGTTATTAGGAGTATAATTCTCACTGAGCAGATAGATAAATCACTTGATGAATTTAAATAATATTCATTTCATTATCACACTTTGATTATTATTGCTGCTTAATCCAGAACTGCATTGGTAACCAATATCAATTCTATCAAAGAGTTCAAACATTGACTAACAAAAATATCATGCCTTTAGCTTTCCTTTTAATCAGCAAAAGCTGATATCAGCACTCATCCTGAAAGATTAATCATCACCAAACACACCATTTTTCTGCCTGTTTCTACACATTACTAGCAGTCCTGGGACCCAAAGGTTAACTTTTGCTCAAGGGGTAGTAATCGTCCTTCATTTTGATCTTCTCCTTTTGTCCAACCTGTTCACCTTATCTAATGCAAATATTGATCTTGCACTATCACTCAGTAACAAATTTAAAGTTTTGGAGCAAAAACCTTTTTTGCTTCTGACTGGGTCATTTGAAAAAAAAAAAATATCTACAAAAGATACAGCACACACAGTAGCTGAAAGGAAAGGAGAGAACTGAAAACTTTTAATGGGAATCCAAACCTTCTATTGAGAGGTTGGACAGGTCATCTCCCTTAACAAGATAGATAGGAAGTATTCATTTCTTTTAAACTGACATTGGCAAGGACAAAATGTGAAATAGTTTTATTAAAAGAAAGGACTTGAACTCCCACAAAGAAAGTCATTAAAAGCAAGATTGTGATACAAGAGTAGTAGTTAAATACGGTGCAATTGGCATTATAATTCATAGCTGGAATCCATGACTATAAGCAGATATATAATGTCATTTCCTATAATTAAATTACAAGAGTCTTCTGGTAAATATTATGCTTATAGTGCCTTGCCCCACTGTGCCTGACTAATGTTATTTACAAGAAATATCTTCAAAAATCTTAAAGAGGCTTTGGATCTTATAGCTTAAATAACAGACATTTTTAAAACATCTAAAGTGTTAAAAAAAAAATACACAAAGTTTCCTTAATGGCTGGCAGCTTCACAAGTTGTGAGATATTTCTTAACCTATTTTACAGGTTTTAGTGGAATCTCTTTAGAAGACAATCAGAGAAGACATAGGAATACTGTCCATTTCTTCCAAAGGATCTCAACCATTTCACAAAGTTGTAGCTTTTCCACCATTCTTGTATAAACATGCAAAGATTCTGATGCAAACAGTGAGATAACTTGGGCTTTAGTTTAGGAGATAACAAAATTCTATATCCTGGCTTCATCAGATAGAAGTGTCTCTTGGTTTTACAGGTATATTACCAAAGGTAGCAACTAGATTAAGGACAACCTATTAATATTTCTTCCAAATAATATTCAGGTGAATTTATATTTTTTATATTCTAAGATTTTATTGAAGCAATTTCTTGGTCTGCTTCTTTCAAGCATCTGTCTTGAATCTTGGGTAGCATTGTTATCCAACAGAACTGTCTTTAGGAAAGAGTTATTCCTTTGGATGCTTCAATATATTCCACCTGGAATCATTCAAATGTCACTCAGAAATGACAAATGCTGACAAACATATGTGAACTCACAGACTACAGGGATCCTTAACTGTTATATTGCCATTTGTCTTTACAATGTTCATGTGGGTTTCCATTTAAGTGTTGGGAAAAATGTTTTTTCAGCCATGATGAAGGAATGGAAAAATATAGGAAGCAAAGGGCACAAACTGGAATGCACAACAGGAATGAAGGTGAACAGAAAATGCTTCAAGAAGAAAAGTCTAGATATTCTCTTTAAAAATCACCTAAATGTCAATGAACTACTTTGAAGACCAAATTTAAGCTAAAAAAAAATGTAAGCTAACCACTGTATGGCAAATACAAACTCTAAAATAATAATCTTTCATAAGACTGACCCACTCTTTTAGTATTTCTTTGTATTTTCCTATCAATGAAGATAAGATTTTAGCAGTGAGTTGCCTGGGGAACTACTGTAAAACAATGTAGATATCAGAGCAAAATACCTTTATATTTATCTCACAGTTTTCTTTCCTTCCTTTATAGCAGTTAATATCATGGAAATACTTCAGAGCAAGGACTCAGGCAGGCAGTAGAGATTTCTAGGTTGACCAGCCTTCTATTGATGTTGAAATGATTTTCAAAGAATCTGAAATAGAAAACTTGTAGAATAGCTCTAATGCCATAGCAAAACATTTTAATACATTCATATTGCGGACATACAAATTAGATGTTTAACTCATTTTTGGTGCTCGGTGTACTGAAAGCTGACCATGTGCCTACTATCTCTTGCCCCTCTGGTGTCCCCATCCCTAACTGTATAATAAAACTAAAATGTGACAGAAAGGCGGAGGAATGATAAAGCTAGAAATACTTCTGTAGAAAGGGATATTAGATTAGGAATCTTTAGCTTAGCAAAAAAGTACCCAAAGGAATATGTTCTTGATGTATAAATTATAAAAGCTAAGAATAAGGAGGCTGGGGAACAGATAGGCACTATATTTGTAAAACAAGAGCAAGGGGCACTAAATGATATTATCAACCAGAAAATTTTCAGAAAAAAAAAGGAAAGTACTTTTTTCACACAGCACATAATGAAATTGTAGAACTCGTTGCTGCAGGATGTTGTGGAGGCCAAATATACAGATGGATTCACTGGCATACAGTGTTGTTCTCATGCAGTATGGCTGTTCTACAGCTACAGCAGAACAAGCTAGAACGATACTTCCTGCTCAGACTTTTTGGCCAGGTTTTCTTGATAACACTGACTGCAGTCAGGGCAGTTGCAATCACAATGTTAATATGATTGAATAGTACAAATCTTATGGATTATGCCTGAATGATAGGCAGCCTCTTAGGATAACCGAAAGTTTAGATAAACACACAGAACTTTTTAGGAAGCTTTTTCAACATCAAGAAAGAAGTGCAGCACTTAAGTGCCTATTTAACCTCAAGTCAGTTCTTTGAAGTGCTCTTATTTGAACCAAAACTCATTGTAGTGCATTGGAGTCTTTCAGCCTCCTTCAGCAGACTTTGAGTCAAACCAGCGGCACTCACTGTTTATTACAACTAAACCAGCCACTTTATCTGAAAAAAATGTTTTTCTTTACAGATTAGATCCTCGTCTTTGAATTTATATTAAGATGCACTATAAAATCCATAATAAAGGTTATTTAAAACTTCTTTTATATGTATATATATATATTTTATTTTGTTTTTTTACATTACCCAAGGATTTTACTTTAACAAGTTGATAAATCAACAAAAACCTTTTCAGTAATTTCTTAAAACAGACTTGGGATTTTTTTATCCTGAACTGTAGTCCTCGTAGGCCTGAGTAGACACATGTGGAGCAATCTTACAGGAGTGTTTTCTCCTATCTAGCTCTTTCTTACTCCAAGTATCACTTAGAACTCATGATTCTATATAGAGGTATTCACATAACTGTCCTCACAAGATTCAGCAAGGCCATTAAATAAATTAATCACAAGATTGCTGTGATTAATTGAAGACAGAAGATTGAAAAGAGAGCTACCACTTTAACAGATGCCCATTCACTGACAAATAATTCCTCTTAAATCAAAGCAGATGACTTGTGTATCAAAGAATTTCTTAACAATTTCATCTTCAAAATTATCTATTACTTGCCCTCTGTCTTTTTTACTGGGATCTTAAACCAGATGGAGATTGTAAAATCGCAAAGCAGATTTTACAAGAAACATCAGAGGAGGCAATCATTATTCGTCTTTTATGAACAGAAGTTAAAATCTGTAGATGAGAGGTTAGATACTGGTTAATTCAATCTACTCAAATGCAAGGGAGAAACTTATATAGCTATAGCAACTGAGAAGTGTGAAATGGGCTAGTTTTGGCTTGTAAGGTTAAGCTGTTATCAAAAATATCAGTTAAAGAAAAAGACCCGAAATTATT
>NW_009915814.1:0-4449 GCF_000696875.1 Nestor notabilis | reverse complement strand
TTATTCCTTCTGCTTGATTTTGTGTGAATCCACTTTACTGAGTAAATATTATTACATAAATTTAGCAATTGAAAACAAAACCATGAATTAGACTACTCTTGAAGAATTCAGATCATGTTCATCTCTCCTCAGTTGACAACTTTGTGCAGATTCATTTGACATTTGATATGTTCCTCATTAGAAAATTTTTATCTGTCTTTGAAATACAGTGAGCAGCTTCACGAATAAGAGCTGGACTTTGACAAAGACAACCTTTGTAATCTGTTGTTTTGCAATGTGCAAGAAGTTCACTCACAAGCATCAGTTTCTATGCATGAAAGTACAGATACATTTTAGACCACATTTTGTGACTGTTGTTTGGTGGATTAAATATATATATATAAACACAAGTGTAGATTCTCACAAATACAGTTACAATTTCCCATGGAATAAAAAAGACAAATTTATTCTAAAAGCTTATATTTGCATTAAGTTTTATAAGGGTGATTGTACTGAACATGATCTTATCCATTGTCATATTTTCCACATGTGTAAATCTGCATGGTCTTTTTGCCAAAAGAATACCTACTTGTGTACTCCTAATCAAGGAGACCTAAATTCTTGAACCTAGCTCTAGAGCAACACAAAATAAACAGTGTCAGGGTTTAGACATCAGCTTGCATATTACCCTCAATCATCCACATTGTTAAAATATTCACACAGTTCCTTGTGCACTTTTGGCCACACCAACTAGCCCTATCCGAGTACTCTCTGGGCTTTACCTTTCGGTAGGGAACTGTTCTTGGTCTTCAGTTTGGGTGTAGCCATCATATTTTGAAGCATAAACTTAGTTTTCCCAAAATATTTCATCTCAGAGCCAGAAAAGAAATCCTGTTTGGATTATAGACAAAACATACAGTTCCAGTGTATGCATCTGCAATTAATTAATAATGTCACAGGATTCATTTTCATTTCTTAAAGAAATTTATACCATAAAAATTGTGCAATAGAAAAGTTAAAGCCTATGAGCTAAAACATTAGTGTAGACAGTAGAGATACGGATTTGCAATGGTCTTTCAAAGCAACTGTGTCAGTCGTCATACCTAGCTGAGAACTCCAAATGAGAATCCAGATGAAGTGCATCAAGCCAAACACCAATTTAACTAGTGGGGATTGAGGCCCATGACTTTATCATGGATTTTACAGAAAGTTATTGTGGAGAAAGGCAAAACAAATTTCCTGTGAAAAAAAAAACAGTTCCTATGGCTGAAAAATTCTGCTACTGTATTTTGTAGTAGCCAAAAGTAGGTTTAGAGATTATTTCAGCTGTGTAAAACAGCTTTATTGCTGGATTTGTTGTCTCATTTTCCACAGCTCTCAGAAATCCTGCTATGTCAACCTTCTTTTTGACTTGAAACTTTTGGTGATCTCTGGCTGCCAGAATAAGCTAATAGGTAGTTAAATCAAAGACTTTCCCTAGTCTTCTAATAAGACATCAGCTTCCTGGGGCAAATTAGGGTTCATAAAATTGTTTTTTTTCCAAGCTATATACAGTGCTGTTTAGAAACAATTGAAACCAGATCTTTCAAGTATATCATTGCGTTCAGCCACTAAGCCAGGTAAATGATTATTTTTGTATAATGTGGAGCATATGGTAGTGGAAGATATGGTGTGAGGAGAGAAATTTATGAGAGAGGCACAGGATGTTCAAAATATTTTTACTGAAAAATACTTCTATTTTGTAGGAAATTCTGAAGGCAGTTTCCAGTGCTTACCTATATAACTTTGAGTTGGGTTTTTGTGGTTTGGGATTATTTTGTGTGTTGTTTCATTTTGGTTTGTTTTGTTTTTTTTTTTGTTGTTGTTGGTTTTGGGGGTTTTATATATGTGTATATATTTATATTTTATTTATAGTGAATCTTTTTGCAATACTTTTATTGCTGAGCTTTACCAGAAACATTATTTAATCTAAGGTATTTTTTCAGTCATACAGTGACTTCATATTCCTGTGTAGTACATAAGTTTATGTGATCCTGGACTTTAAAATATGTATTATAAAAATAAAGAAGAGTTAAGCTACAGCATTCTTTGTCCATATACTTAGGCGCCTTCAGGTTGGCATTGTCATGTTTTATTTCAATTTCTAACTTATGCTAATAAAAAGCACCTATCATTTTGGATGTACACAGTAAACACAGTGAATTGAGACCTATACTAAACAAAAAAGGAAATGAAAGGTATAAGAAAAAAAATTGAGATTCAATAGTTAAAACAAACAAAAACCAAAACCAAAATTCCCCAACAAACAAAATCAAGACTAACTAATGTGGCTAAAGAAGAATGAGTCCTTTCAAGTCTGAAGCCTTAAACATAAATTTAGGAAATTAACTTTTTGCCTGTTCTTCCCTGCAAGGAAGTACGGTTACCAACCTTCCTTTGCCATCCAATCCACCACTAGATTTAAAGAAAAGAAAGTGATACTTCATTCTTTTAGGCATTGGGAGAATCCTGTAATTTACTTATGCAGAGTTTTGCTTTGGGTGGTGCGTGTGTTGTGTTACAGCAAAATCTAGAGGTCTTTTGAGGTAGTGATTATATTAACTGTTAAACAATCTGCAAACCTGGCTAGACTGAAGCATTTATTTCACCAGTATTCATGACCTGAAAGAGAAACAAGTTATCAGTTAATGAGCAGACTACTCGCTTGCAATTTGTATGATTGTTGGGCATATTCTCAATATATTTCATTTACAGCTGAGAACACAAAATAAAGCAATAATCTGAGAACAGACTGTAATTATTTGTATAGGTATTTCCTTTTGGGATTATATAAGTTAGACCTTATAGTTTGCATGTGAAGTTTTGAAAAACAGAAATAGCAAGCATAAATAGTTGAAATTACATTACTCTGACGAACAATGTCATTCAAAGATTTTCAATATTACATGCAGTAGAATCAGGAGTGGTGTCCAATTAGTCTAAAATTTATCCTGTGACCAGTGTCTATTCCTCTCGATCTTCTGATGCTGGAAATTTAACCGACTAAGCTGCCTTAACGTAGAGATACATCATCAGTATAGTGCTTCAAAACTGAGCAGAAAATTCCTAATCTGTAAGAACTTGTCCCCACAAAGCAGAAATTGCCTTCTCTGATTTGTGCCTCTTAGAATTCTGTCAAAATTTTCAAGTGCATAGTCGTCTTCCTGTCACAGTCTTTTTAAGACCTGCCCTCTCATAAGCAGAGAAGTCCCATCTCCTGGGCATTTTGTTTTAATATTTACAAACACCCAACTGGGATGTCTCAAAGTTCATGGTTTGGTCTGGACAAACCCCTTCTACAGATATCAAATATCAAGGCAGCACTAGTGAAGGCAACTTCTTGATTACTTTCTTCACTGTAATAACAAGAAGAAGACTGTGTTGACTTGGACTATTTAATGTGTCTGCTTTGAAAACCTGCTTGCAAAACTGATTCTTTAACTTTCAGGATGAAAACTGTAAGCCTCAAGTGACTGTGACTGTGGGCAAGCTGTCAGTTATAAAAGTTGTGAATGCAGTGAATGATAGTTATTTTTCACCAACAATGTGAAGTTACAGTTATAAAGCAGTGATGAACACAGAAATATTCACAGTGGTCAGTGGGAGGTCGAGAACTAGATCACATGAGCCTTGCACTTACAATGAAATACATCCTTGCTACAGCTAGATTTGTGTCTCCGAACTAGACGAGGTTTGTTAGCACCAACACAAAATTTTCTTCATCAAGGACGAAAACCATGTTACATTATGGTAAAACAGTATATGCTACTTCTCACAAACTCTGGTTAATCTTTTTCATGATTTCATGTGTTTTCATGATTGTCATGAAGTTTGCAGGATTATAAAACTGTCATCACAAAGCCATGAGGTAATGCAACATGGCATTCAGAAAAGACTAAAGTAAGTAAGTAGTAAGATTCCCAAAAAGAGTGTTCACCACATCTGTGAGTTATGAATTCCAGAACAAGTGGAGTTTATTTCCTTTCTGACATATGCTTGCTAGCTGCTTGGAATTTTTGCCTCTATTGTTTATGCGCCATAAAACTCTACCCTCATCTGCAAGAAAATGAAATATCATGAAGCTGGTGGACATACAACTGGGAGAAAAAATAAAATAATAAATGTACAAAAGGCAGTTATTCAGAAAGAATATAATTTTCACTAATATGCAAACAGGTATTAAGAGAGAATAGAGTTGTAAAAGGAAGGCATTGCACAAAAACATTTGAAGAACCAAAAATACAATAACCATCACAATATCTGTCATCGTATCTCAACCATTTAGGAAAGAGCTGCCCCAGAGCTTCTTTTTCTGCACTGGAGAAAATATAAAAAGGAACGCTATGAACCTAATCTTAAATATCCCACATACTCATCAACAAAGGCTTTCTGATGTGTGAGTGTCGTGGTTAAAGCCCAGCCGGCAACTTG